>NC_079441.1:32384638-32684638 GCF_903798145.1 Danio aesculapii | reverse complement strand
AAAAATAAGTATAATTTAAAAACCTTGTATAAATCTAATGGAAATCTAAGCTACATATTACATGTAAGTATTTCCCTTTTAAAGAGAATAAGCAAATGTAGTCAAAGGCTGCTGAACCTTTGTCTGAAAGGCACTTTATCATCTAATGATTGACACTGTTTCTGTGAAGAGTATGGAATAGGTAGAGGTAGGCCATAGACAGTATTGCTAACCTGATATGAAAATAGATGGTATATCTAATTTTTTCATGTAGTCTATGTAATGTCCTCACTATGATAGTACAACAAGCCTGTGTGTGCGTGTGTAACACTTTATTAGTGCTGAATTGTCATTGCTCCCAGTACTGACCCTCATTACCCTCTCTCTCACACTTTGTGACAATAATCAAAGATACGCCACTGTTTAGATAATTTACAGCTCTATCCTCTACAGACAGCAGACATAGACACACTCGTACCCTTTGAGTCTCTTTTGAGTTTGTTTTCAATAAATAAAGATGTTTGCTCTCTGTAGGTGGTAAAAGGATTAACGTACCTCTGGAGCCTGAAGATTTTACACAGAGGTGAGAAAGCCACTTTTATGTAACTTGTAAATTAAAAATATCCAAATGTTAGACATCAGTGCAAGAACTTGTCTTTGAGGCTTTTAGAAGTAGATTAAGCACACTGACATTTAAAATGCTGCTGTCAGTAGGATTTTTTTAAAGATTGTTTTATTCAACAAGAGTTCTGTGACAGCAAAGACATTTGTTATGATACAAAATGTATCATTTGTAAAAAAAAAAATAATAAAGTGCTGTTCTTTTGAACTCTCTATTCATCAAGGATTTTGATTTAATGGTTTTGGCGTAACAGGAATACATTTTTAGATGGTCTAAAGTAGGGGTAGGGCTGCACATTATATCGTTTGAGCATCGATATCGCAATGTGTGTCCGCAATAGTCACATCGCAAGATATGCAATGTTGAGTTTGGATTAAAGTTGACCAAGAACGACAGGTCAAAACACAAAAGTTTTGTGGAGAATTTGAGCGTAATAGAGTGAAAGTTTCTTATCTACATGTGTTTTTAAGGCCTGTGACTATGTAAGCATTTTAGGAGAGTTCAAAGCATTTTAATAGAGCATAAAGAAGTTTAATAAAGATTCATTTTATTGAACTATTTATATGTATAGACTCTTCATTGTTAATTTACATTTGATTTTTCACTTTCTGTTACTGAATACTGTTAGACCCTCCCCAGAAATCACTGTCTATGTCACTTTAATATTTGCTCCATTCTGTCTATTTATGACTGTGTTTTGTTTATTATATGTATATAATAAATTACATTAAAATATATTTATATTTCACTCCCAAATAAAATCATCCCAATCAATCTAAAGTCTTTTAAACAAAAATATTATTTAAGTCATCTGGTGAAATTATTTATATCGCAATATGTATCGCAGAGAAAAAAAATATCGCAATGTCAAATTTTTGCAATATCGTGCAGCCCTATTCTAAAGAGAAAAATGATGTTTCACAATAATATTGTAAATAATAATAACACAATATTTTAGTGTTTTATCATTATTTTAAATCCATTTTCATGCATATGCATCGTATTATGTACTCTCTAGTGACTTGCAGCTATCTCATACTGAACATCTCTGACTCAAATAGAAATGGCAATAAACTCAAAGTACTGCATCTTTAAAAATCGAACAGAACCCAAACCTTTGAATAGTGGTGTGTGAGAACATGCTGACATGTCTGGTAGTAAGGAGCTATATGTTAAATAGTATGTATTACATAAAAAATGTTTCTAATAAGATTGTACATTACGTTTTATTTGCACAGTCAAAGTATTAATCACTTCAAAAGTTGTTGTTGTCACATGATCTAGTAATGTGTGGTAAATTTGACATTTCTTAATGTATAACTTACCAATTTTGTGACCCCAAAATTATTTGGAGGTGGTGCACACAACAATAGGCCTATATAAACATGAGCATATTGACAACACAAAAAAACGTGCAACATTCTAACAACCATATTATTTTTATAGTCATTTATTAATTTGTTTAATTTCATATTAGCCTTAGCTAAAGAGATTGGTGGACACAATGTTTTCAGCACAGGTCTATTCTTGGTTGAATTTTGGAGACAGCTAATCAGAAATCATCCTCAATGTTCAGTTGTGGCCTGTATTTATTTTTTATATATTTGATTGCCATAAAGGTGTCAGAAAGTTTAATCTGCTTCAGCTGACGCTATTGCTGTGTTGTTAATCTAACATAAGCATACCAATCCTATTAAAAATATTTAAAGGCTGATGGCTTTTCATTTGCATGTTGTTGTTTTTTTATTATTAAAAACTACTATTTTGTCTTCTTTGGGTTAAAAATGGTTAAAATATGGTAATTCTAATGGTTTAATAAAATTTATTTGCCTTCTAGAAATCACCAAGCAACCCCTTGTCATTGTCCCGGACCCTCCAGGGGGCCCGACTCCCACATTGGGTACCACTGTCCTAATCTCAAAACCTAAATACAGAAATAACTTTATATTAAATGTGAAAAAAGGAACTAATTAGTTAACTATACATGAATGTAGTTTTGGATTAACACATGCAAGAAATTAAAAACCTATCAGTTTAGACTGCCTAATCTAATGTCAATGGGGTACTGTATATGCACAAGGACTTTGAATTTTCAGAAAGCCGGATCTAGAGCTTCCGGTGATCTTTTGTCATCCAATTACAAAATCGTCACGCTTTGGATCTGGTTTCTTTAAAAAAATCTATGATCTTCACTGTCTGTTTGAGATATGGTATGAAGTGGATCTCAGACTGGACAAGAAGCAATGCATTAAATTGCATTATTCTGCGCCATGTCTTTAAAATATGGAAATGAATCTTACCACATTTTCAATGGAGTTTCTGTGCTTGCCTGCTGATCCTGACAGCACTTGTGTTTAAACAGGTTTTCATCTCATTTTACGCTTGAACATCTAAATAAACGATTAAGTGTATTTAACTGGTCATATTTTAGTTACATTACAACATTGATGATGTAAAAGGAACCTTATGAAATTGAAAAAAGTAATAACCGTTCACCAGAAGTTTATCGGAGGCTGAAAAACACTAGCTGTGCATATAACACATTGTTATCAAAAGCTGACAAACAATTTAATTTGGCATCTCTATATAAATGCATTGTTTCTCTGTGCAGATGTCAAACCGTCCAACATGCTGGTCAACACACGAGGTCAAGTCAAACTGTGTGACTTTGGAGTCAGCACACAGGTATGTTTTTTTTAAACTCCAATCAAGCGATTATTTGTATGCATATTTGCGTGTGTATATTCACACAAGAGTCTCTTTGTATGTTGTGAGCATAGTCAGATCAGAACATCTATTGTCCCATCAGCCTCCATGTCCCCATTCTCTCCTCTATCACTTTCCTCCAGGGATTCCCCTTGCCTTTGCTCCCTAACCCCCAGATAGCCTCAAGATTGCTCCTCTCCTCTTACTTCCAGCTCTTTCTAATTACCACATTGAGCAGATATTCAGCGCATGTGAGTGACGGCGTGCTCCTGCGCGTGCAGGGAGACAATGGCTCAGACTGAGAAAGTCAGCATCTCTAATACACTCAGGAGTCCAACAATGGGGACCAATCACTCTAAACGGCGCGCTTTTAATTAATATTCATACCCATGTTCCCTGAAGAGATCCGAATTGAAGCTGACCCCTGGATGAGGTGCGAGTGTGCGTCCTCCTCTGTGCCCGTCCAGACCATGACACTGTATAGTAAACCTATGTCTCAGTTATTCACTTACGATCACAGACGCACGTCAGGCCGCCGGGGAGCGCTCTCATTATGTTTTTCCTGTCATTGCTGACATACTCTATTGTGCCTGGATCTCACTGTCTCTCCCTTGTGAGGATACAGACTAAAATTAAACCAGGCTGGCATTTCAATAACACCGCACAATAACACAGTCTTTTTGCAGAAGATTTCAATCGGTTCATCTTACTGTGTCCTTTAGCTTGTGGCAGAGAGCTCCGGTCACCTGCTGTCACATTTGGACTTTTAACAGCGGTAATAATAGTGTTGCTTATGCCAGAGGACTCAACGCAGCAGCTTTTCTATGTTTTTGTTAGCTTTACAACAAAAATGTTGTTTCGAGTTTGTTTTTAAGGTTGTCAGAATTTCCGTGGGGTCTTATAGTGTTAAAATCTTCTACATCTCAAAAGCTAAATTTTAGGCCTTAAAAAGTCTCAAATCTACTGAAATATTGTGTTGTAGATCGTTTTATAACAGGTCTTAATTTTTTTTTTGTTCATGTATAGCTACCCAATCTGGCCATAAACACCCATACAATCACCAACAATCCGTCTCAATAAAACGTTTAACTTTTTATTTAAAAATAGCATTTAATCACTTTCTTTACAGTAACATTTATTTAAAAGTTCTCCATTTGTTTACTGCTGAGGATACTGACCTGACCTATATTTTTTATTAATCTTAAATGAATATTATTTTAGACTGAAGTAATTGACAGCTATGGTATGTATTGTTTTATTTTTGGTAAGGGATATAGGGTTTGTGAATTGATATATTTGAAAATTAATAAAAAATATTTAAACAAAATTATTATTGTTGTATTATTAATATGTTATTATTGTATTATTGTATGTATTCATTTGCAATAATTTTTTGATAGTTAAAAAAATCCTTAACAATTAGCCCTGCATAAATTTCATTTATAATGGTCTCAAAAATGTCAAAGTCTTAAATTTGTTTGTGTGAGATATAAATATCCAATACTGTTCTATATCAGCAACACCAAAACTCTTTTTCTTGCAGTTGCTTTGAATGCATGCTGGCTTTTTAGTTTTGCTTTTAAATTTCTGAACATGCATACTGTGTGTTTATCTATAATATTCAATATTGGTTCACTGAATCCTCTGCCATGGTCTTGTCGTTCTTCTCTTCAAAAAGCTAGTGCACACCAGGATGTTTGTTGGCAAAAGTGTGTTTTTGTCAGCCATTTCATGATCATTATTTATTTTTAATTTTATCAGCATTTTAACCAACTACAAAAAATTTAGTATTGTGACAATGCTAGTAGTTTACCACCCCTTACTAACCTCATAGCTGTGCTCTAAAATGATTACGAAAATCTTCACACTGATTGATTTTATTATCATTGACCTGCTACTTTTGATATTTATCTCTTCCTTTCTTCTTCAGTTGGTGAATTCCATTGCAAAAACATACGTCGGAACCAACGCATACATGGCGGTAAGCAGCATTTATTCCTGTGTAACAATGTTTTTTTCAGAGCTTACTCTGGTAACGAAGGCATACGTCTTTATTATGTCATGTTTAGTAGTAAAGCCTTTCAGTCAAGTATGCACCTAAACTGCACACAATTATTAACAGAAAAATCAAATGCTTTTAGATGATCACACACATATAGACTACAGTCCTTGTTAAATATCTTAAAGCATCCACTGCACAAAAGAAATGAATGTGTGCCACAGGATCATTGTACGCAAGATATAATGATTCTTTATCTGTCTTTATCCATCTTTGCTTCAATAGCCAGAGCGGATATCTGGGGAACAGTATGGTATTCACTCTGACGTGTGGAGCGTAGGGATCTCTTTCATGGAGGTAAAACAATCATAGAATAATTTCTTACAAATGCCACATAACACACACTCATTCCAACATTCGTAGTTTCGGCTGGACTGGTGTCTTAGTGTTTCTGCTGAGTGCTGTTGATAGTCCCTGCAGGCAGCCTGTCCAAACAGATGTTGGCCTACAGCTATGCATGGATCACACTCGAGATCTCCCACTGACTGCTACACACATACACACGCACACATACACACACAGCTCTTTTCCTCTGCTATCCTTCTGGACTCTCCAATTCCCATTCAAGCATAGAATAAGGAATGAAATTGTATGCATGTGGTTTTATAAATACAAAAAATAGGATCTAATAAATATTACGTGTGTTTTTATTGAGGGTAAAAGTGTGTGTGAAAGTGCATGTGTGTAAGAGTGAAAGGTTTGGAGTCAGTGTGGCAAAACGCTATCAATCACTCAGCCAGCAGAACGTCCAGTAATTAGAGTGCTGTGTTCTCAACTCTAGAGGTGTGTGTTTATGTGTGTGTGTTTCTGAAAAAGAGAAGATAGGTGTATGAGTAGGTTTTTTTTTTTTTTTTTTTTTTAGTAATGAATGTTTTTCTAAGCAGAAACCAGCAGAATGAATTGTACGAATGAGTGGATTAGATTTTAATATGGTGGTTGGACTCGTGTCCTGAAAATGCCGTGCTGGTAGTTCTCATTGGCTTTATTGATTCCCATTTTGTAATTGTCAGCGCTTCTCATTGGCCGTGATGAATTGTTATTGTATCCCTCGAGTCAATCCGTTGATTGCGTTTATCAATACTGTTAGATAGTATCAGTGAGATGTTTAGGGAGGGAAATATCAAGGGTCGTATGGATTGGCATTATCATGAGTTGATGAACAGTATATGGATCTGATTATGATTTAGTATTGATCTTACCGTGTGGATTGGGACGAGATTGATTCGGCTCGGCTGTTGGAATGTTTAAGCGTTGAGTTACCAATGTGTTCTGTTGGCAGATTTCTGAACTAATGAATTAAAATTACCTTCTGAAATGAGATGGCTTTAATAACCTAATGCAGTGTGGTTTGATTTGGGTTCATTTTGTAAATGTAAATGGAGTGCAATTAACGGAAAGGTTAAAAATAGTTAGGTTTGACTTTTGCTTTTTGGTTCTGCTGCTTTTTCTGCATCTGTTGGTAATTCCAGTATGCACTCTAGTCTTCACAGATTAATGCATACTCCTGCTGTGCTGCTGGGATGTAGACAGGATTAGGAATTTAACCACTCATTAAACCTTTGTGAAAAAATGTGAAAGCATAATGCAGCCTCAATTTTTGCGACAAAAAGACCTATTTCCCCCCCACAAAAGAGTCTAAACACATTTTGAAAATATGTACAGTATACTCCCTAGTCAAGACAAAGATACTTCTAATATAATACTACTATTACTGCTACTGCTACTACTACTGCTAATAATAATAGTAATAATCATAATAATATATATGAAGAGTTCAGATGCAAAAACCTCTACGTGCCGTCTGGAATTTTCTTCTACAATGAGCATTTTTCTCAACCTCTAATGTTTATGTTCAGTTATTTTATGTTTAAAGTAATGAAAATTTCCTATTCTTTGCCTGAAATTACTGAATCAAGACATAGGAGCCTGAGAAAAATGCTAATTTTAGAAGAAAATTTCAAATGGCATTTAGAGGTTTTTACATCTGAACCCTTCATATGGATATAATTACATTTCTGTGATTATTGTGGTAACCGTGGTCATACTGTATGTTATGTTTATATTGACCGTATGCTGAAAAAACGATTCTAAACATAATTGCTATAGACACACCACAAGGCAAAGGCATTTTACTGAAGTTAATGGACTTGCAGTGGTACTGCAATGTAGCATATAATGAACCATTAAAATTACATTCTCAAGCCTCTCCTCTTTGCCCATTCAGACTCTTTGTTTTTGCAATAGACAACCATGTTCTTGAGTACTTTGAGTGGATTAAAAGATAACTAATAAGTACATGCAAGATGATCTGTGTATCTTGAAAAGTACATTACTTTTAAGGACTGCAGAGAACAGCCTATTTTGTTGAGAAGATACTTTGATGAACGGTGGTTGCTGGGACCCATCGGCTTCCATAGTAGGAAATAAAATACTATGGAGGTCGGTGGATGTGAGCTGCCAGTAGCTTTTAAAATAACTTTTGTGTTCAATAGATTTTGAACAAGTAAAGGGTGATTAAATGGCAGAATTTCTATTTTTGGGGTCTATCCCTTTTAGTACATTTAAAATTTTTTATTTTTCTTCTGCATGATGGTGGTTTTTCACCTTTAATACACAATCTTGTATGTACAGAAAAAAAACTTGTACTTTAATAATTGTCTGTCATGCTTTAAAGAAGCAAACTTATTTTAATGTTGACTAACATACCAATGCACATGTAAAGTAGTTGATTTTAACTGCAATGTATTATTTAATATTGCATAAATATTTCAATAGAAATTACATTAAAGAAATTGTTGATGTTTTTTTCTGCTACATTGCTCATCCTTAGCTCATATGAGGTGTAGTTGACTGTGTAGTTAACAGTAAACTACATTTTTACCTGAAGCTTTGGCTCATGGTGGTTCATAAAATGCAAAACAGCTACCGACACATAAAAATATATACATGCAAAACAAAATTAACATCCGTTGCTCCTTATGGTCTTATGATGCAAAGCAGTCAGTCTATGCAAGAAATTGAACATTATTTGCAAATTTATTATCAAATGATTATTTTTGTTCCACTTTTGTACCGCACTTTACAATTGTTTAAGAAAAGTTATAAAAAAAACTGTCTTCAGGTGGAAAAATATATTATGTAAGTTTATTTATTTTAAAGAAATCGATTTTTAATGTTCTTGTTTAGCAGCTTTGTTTGTCATTCAAATCATTTTAGAGACAAAATAGCTGTATAGATGAAAGCTTTATTTTTATGCTTAACTTTCCCTCTGCTCTTTTATTTACAGTTGGCTCTGGGCTCTTTTCCATATTCACAGGTGAGTTTGCATATACCAAATTTAAGCAATTCAATGTTCTGCTGTTGAATGTCTTCACCTTGAATGCCCGTTTCTTTGTGGTCTTAGCGTATGGGCAGTAATTAACTAGCTCTTCATCCAACAACCGCTCATCCCACCCTTGTTTACTCAGCTTACATTACATACAGTCCCGTTGACCCGCTCCATTCCTCAATCCCATCAACCTTGTAATAAGATTTCATGCAGGGATTTATCAAGATTATCCCAGACAAACCCGGATTATAATCCGGAATCATTAGGAAGGTTCCCAGTTTAGGAACCACATGGCACCCATGCACAAAGCAAGTCAATTTATGTTGCCTATAGTATGACATCTTGTGCACTTTGTTTAATGTGCTTATGTAGTTGTACTAATTGAATTAAACTCTGCCAAAAATAGCATTGCTTTTCAGAAAAAATCTAACCGTGCTTGTAATATTACTTACATTTATGAGGATTATTTTGAGAGAATACACTTTATAATACACTCAAAAAATGTTCAGTATGGACAAACCCAACCACTGGGTTAAATTTGAATGCATTAAACTTATTTTATATTGCATTTACAGATTTTAACTAAATTTGGGTTAGGAAAAAAACATTTTTAAAGAACAAGATCTGTGAACGCTAAGTATATAGTTGAGTTTATTATTTAAATATTTACCTAAATATCTTAATCATTTTGTAAAATAGTCATTGAAATTACTTTATCATGCTGTACATAGCATTCTTAACATATGGTTCAATTAATTGACATATTACAGATATACATGAGACCTTTATGAGTAACACTTTTTTAGAATTTATTTTTTAGGTTGTTATTAATCAAATAAAACTTTGGTCAATAATTGGTAAATAATAATTGGTAAATTAATCAAATCTGTGGACTTTTACATGATACTACAAAAATATATGGTATTAGTTAATTTCAGTCTCTGTTCTGTTGAGCGTAATCCGCTTGTTAAGTCATGATTTATATATGGAATACTGTTTCCAGATCCAAGCTGCTACTCATTTGAATTGAGAAAATATTTGTTTATGACCACTTTTTAGTCATTTCACACATTAGAGGGAATTTTCAGGGTGTCTGTGGGGTCTTAAAAAGTATTAAAAGTTGATAAATCAATGTAGGCCCTTAAAAAGTATTAAAAAGTCTTAAATGCTATTTTGGAAGGTATTAAATTTTATTCATTCATTCATTTTCTTTTCGGCTTAGTCCCTTTATTAATCTGGGGTCGCCACAGCGGAATCAACCCGCAACTTATCCAGCATATGTTTTACTCATTGGATGCCCTTCCAGCTGCAACCCATCTCTGGGAAACATCCATTCACTCTCATTCACACACATACACTACTGACAATTTAGCTTAAACACTTCACCTATACCATGTTTTTGGACTGTGGGGGAAACTGGAGCATCTGGAGGAAACCCATGCAAACTCCAGGAGAACATGCAAACTCCACACAGAAATGCCAACTGACCCAGCCGGGGCTCGAACCAGCGACCTTCTAGCTTATGAAATGAATGAAATCCTACTAGATTTGACATCATGCTGCTTTGTTTACTGCAGTAACCAAGGCAACTATTTCTGCAGTTCTATAGGCGCCAACCTGCTGAATTAGCTAGATTTAATAGATTTTTATTCAGTATATGAATACTGTTTTGGATTAGTTTCTTACATTAATAGTTAGTAAATATACTGCAAGTTAAAATATTGCCAGTGTTTCCAGTTGAAACCTAAAGTAGTTATAAGGTCTTAAAATGTATGGAAAGAGTCTTTAAAAAGGTCTTAAAAGGTATTGGATTTCACTCTCTAATTCCTGTATATACTCTGATTTTATATAAAATACACAACAGTCTCTGGACTTGCTGCATCACAGACATCAATATTCAAAAAATGTATAAAAAAAATTATCACTTTCTGGCCATTGAATATTAGGCATGGATAAAGATATTTCGATCGTGATTTTTAAAAGTAAAATATCGCTTTGTAAACATTTATTATAAGCATTTGTTGAGCCTCTTCATACAGTTTGATACAGCGTTTGGACCCGGAAGCCGCTTCGCGTGACATCACACTTAACAAGCGGATATTCACCCAAAAATCCTGAAATAATAAATTTCTGAAGATATAAATAGAAATATCTGAAGATTTAAATAGAAATTAGGAAAGATTATATGACACCAGAAACTGGAATTTTGACTTCTGTATTTTTTTTATTATATATTTTTGATTATATTAATGCATACAATATGAATACAAATTATGAATAAATTATAATTATGAAAAAAATTACAAATATGAATAAATTATACCAACCCCAACATTTTCAACCATAATGTATGGCAAAATTTACAAATGCTATGAATCTGTTTGTTGATAATTCCTAATTCATTAACTAATGTCATAAAGCTGAAGTCTGTTACATTGTACATCATTACTTCATTCATTTAGCCATCATTTTCAAGCATGTTTATATCGAAATATACTGTACGCCTGCATCAGATTCAGTGCCCTAGTTTTCTCTAATCAAGACTCTCAGCTTTTAAAGTTCTGCATGTAAGAGTGCAGTGAGTTTAATGAGGGAAATGTTGACTAATGCTCAATAAATTACTCCCAGCATGCCTGTTGGGTTAATTAGCATATTAAAACAAAGCAGCCACTCAGGGCATGCAGAGGAAATCAGAAAAGGAACATTTTGAGGCTGCATCCAGAGCCAAAAGCCTTGAGCATCAAGCAGTCACGGAGGCTGGGCTTGGCTCTAGTGTGTGTTTGTACTTTATCTCACACATCACTTGTTTATTGGGCTATTGTGCACAATGCCAAAAAGTTCCAATATAATATTAATGTGCAATATGTGATATTGAAAGAATATTATTTGATTAATCGTAAATCCTGATTCAGATTTAGCAGAGAATATAGGCACAAACTAACGTTTTCACAACAGCTGATGGGTTGAAAAGAACATTGGAGGACTAGAGGCCAGGGTGGTTCATGTCTACGAGTGCATCCGTGCATTATCCTGTGGCCCGGAGGCTCGTCTCATTTGAAATTGTTTTCCTCTGCTCTCCAGCATTATCTATTAACAGGGCCATTATCATGTTAATCCACCGAGTATTATTACATAAACTAATGTATTCACATGAACACACAAACACTCCCTCAAACGCATAGTGTCTACAACCGTGATTGGATATGTTGATGTTAAATATTGTGCATCGTTTTTTTTGTTCTTAGGCCTTCATTTGCTCTTTTTAGTAAAAACAACCCCCCAAAAATGGACACGGGAATGCGTGGAATGCATTCAGGTCTACGTTTCTATTTCAAGTGCATCACACCATATATCATTATCAGATCAAGTGATTGCGATTGAAACCACTCAATGGCAAAACTTTTGTTCTTGGCCCCATAGAGCCAGAGGCATTTTGCTGAAGCATTTCATGTATACACACCCCATTAATTTATTACTTCCTCCTTTAATCTGCCTTAACTCTCCCTTTTCCTATTCCTGCGTTTCAGAATTCATATGGAATGAAATGGAGAGAAAGAGAGAGAGAGAGAGAGAAAGGCATGAAGGAGAAAGAAGGAGGGGGTTAGTCAGTAAGAAAGAGAGGGAGAGCTCAACCTCCCACTGCTAGAGCGTTTTTGCTCTTGATGTTAATTTTCACAGCTCCATATGGTGCTGCAGACTCTTCACCTGCAGGCATCGCACACACACGCGTGCACACGCCACCCAGCCAGCACACACGCTACCTCAGGCCTGGCCTGTCACTCACATCAGCCTAGGCATCTGTCTGTTCTCCCTCTCTTTCACACACACGCACACGCTCACGGAGTCATTGTCCATTGTGTGGCGAGATCTCGAGAGATGCCCGTTGTATTTCGGCATCAACTTCTGATGCCCTGCCCCCCGCTCTACTCGCACTCACAGCCACAAATCTGCCGCTGTTTTGTGTGTGTGTGTTTTCGGTGTGTTATCTTGTCATTGATTATAAAAGGCTCTTTAATTTCGTCTCACCCCATGTTGGGATTAATTTGCATTCTTTGTCAGGAGTTAATGGCGTCTCTCGATGGCTCGCTCGGAAAATCTTTGAAGACTGCAGACTGGCTGGCGTGTGTATACAGCCTCCAGCGCTTCTCCTCCTGATTGATTTGTTGTTGCCTTTTCTGTTTTCCGGCTGTTTTGGTTTGAGCTCATTTTGAGCCCCATATTCATCTGACTTTACTGTATGAATTTGCTCTCCCAGAGCTTTAATGCTACATTTAAGCAACATCACCCTAGCAAGATTGTTGTTGTACAACAAACCGTTAAGACCGTTAATAATCACAGCCATGGTCTTATTGAGACCGATTTTATGCGTTCATAACTTTATAACATTTTTGTAATCAAGATGTTTGAAAATTTGGTCAAAGAGTTGCATAACAATTCCATTCCAGATCCAGTCCTAGTTTTTAATGTTTAAACTGGAGAGCAGGCAAAACAATGTTGGCGCAGTATCATCTGTCATCTTGTTTTGGGCTGAATGGGTCACATGATTGGGAAAAAAAATGGAGATTTTGTTAAACAGTTTTTGATTTTTTTTTCTGTAAGCACCTTTTTAATTTGTATCTATACACTGGAGAAAAATGGTTATTGATGGTTAATTTCACAAATAATTACAAACTTTTTTGCATAAAAGTTGTTACTAGCCAACAAAACCTATTGAAAACAATTTGATATATGATATTGTTGATAAAGTTGTAACATTTCTGTAATCTAAAAGTCCAAAAATTTGGCCAAAGAGTTGTGTGTTCATTTCATTCCAGATCCAGTTTTTCATGATTAAACTGGAGAGCAGACAAAACGGTGTTGGTGCAGTATTGTCCACAATCTTGATTTGGGCAGAATAAATCACATTATTGGACTAAAAAATGAAGGTTTTGTTGAACAGTCTTTGATTTTGTATAAGTATCTTTTTAATCTGTATGTTTACCCTGGAGAAAAATAGTTACTGATAGTAAATTTCACAAATAATTTATTTTTAAAGTTTAAAAAAATTTTTTTTTATATATAATTAGAATTTTTTAATTTAGTTTCCATTATGGACCTAATTTAATCATTTGTGGTACTTTAAATTCTTTATAAAAGGAACCAAAGTCATGTATTTAAAGTGGTTTTGATTGTTTAGCAGAGATCACATTGAACTATTTCATTCTACTCAAGTGGGTTAATTAAAAAACAGCACATACAACAAATATTTATGCCTCTAATTGTCCCGTGATTTCAGTGCTTTGCAGTTTTAGCCAATGCTGTATGTTATTTAGTTCCTACATTAAAGGTCCAGTGTCTCCAGGTATTTAAAGGGAGTTGGCCCGTGTTTAATTGAGAAAGAGAATCAATGACTAGCGTAAAATGTCATCAGAGCGGCCTCACAACAATAGCTGTTAATTTAAAGTATGCAGACCAGAAGGTTGTGGAAAAAGTACTGTTTCATTTCAAACAAAATATGTAAGTTCCGCTTTTACCTTACTAAAGCAGAAATGGTATGATTGGAACCTCATGTCTTAAAAATGCTCATGTGAATATAAGATAATCCCTTAAATAATCCCAATTACATCTAAAAACTTCATGATTTTTGTGGTCAATGTACAGTAAAAGATTATTGTGAAAAGCGCTATACAACTAAATTTGTATTGAATTGAAACATGTAAACTTAGAGGTGAAAAAAATGCAGAAAAATGAAATTAATAATAAACAAAAATGCCTGGTGAAGCTTATCCTAATTGCGGATCAGGCTATTATCGACTGTGTTTTCATTATGTAAACGATGTTAACACATCATGCCCAAATCTTGCCATCAGGGTTTTTATAATCTCCCCCTGGTGATCATAAGCATGTCCTGGTGTAGTGCTTGTGATTGTAACATGCTAATTGCATGTTTTCGCTCTAGCTTATTCATTCTCACCTAAATCCCTTTCTCCCTTTTTTTCTCCTCATACAGATTCAAAAGAACCAGGGCTCTTTAATGGTAAGTGTTTCTCATGCATTTCCAGAGTTGTAGGCGGCTCTTCTTGCAACCCCTCACAGTTTTCTTCTCACCTCGCTTGGTTGCCTCCCTCTGAAGTTAATACCAGACAATAATACGCTCCATCTTAACAGCCTGTATTCAGATTAGGTTCCATTAGAAATAAGAAAACATTACAGATCAAATGGCTTTTCCCGAGTCAGAGTGCATTTGATTAAGCTCTATTGCTACCTGTTTTATTGCATTAATGATTTTATTTCCTTTGCACTGTAAGGACGTTGTATGGGGTCTAATCTCTTTTTCTTCTACCCCCCTCTATCGCAGCCTCTTCAGTTATTGCAGTGCATTGTTGATGAGGTGAGTCTGTGTCCCATGTACGAAACCGCCCCTAATGGGGTGGAAAGCTGATATTTTGTTTCCTAATGAAGCGAGGTGCATTATCAGCTCTGTTCAGGGTTTGAGCTCTGAAGAGCCAGAGCCGTTGAGAGCACGGTCATGCTGAAGTCAAGGCCTCAAACGGAACAATTGGCGTAACTCTGGATTTGGCCATTTTCAGCTAAACGTGGGGAAATTGTAGCTGTTCCAGAGTAAATGGATAGTTCACCAAAAAATGAAAATTCACTGATCATTTATTTAATCTCAAGTGGTTCCAAACCTTTACGAGTTTCTTTTTCCTGTTAGACACAAAAGAAGGAATAGAATTGTTCATTTGTAACTTTTCTAACTTTATGGTTTTCCGAAGAGTTAATCAATATTCAGATACAGAAATTGAAAAATAAAATTTCTGTATAGTCTTCATTGTATTGAGAATTCATTAATAATAAAGGTGCAGCATGTACGTTTTTGACTCTCCTAAAGCATAAAAATGCCATAAACACTGCTGAAGTCAGTTATTCTGCTTTGAAAATATGAGTTAGATGCCGGAATGTCTGTCTTTGTTTTGTTGTTTTAACCCGCCCAATGCCAGTTTAGCCAATTATATTTCAGCACCCTGCGTTGCCTTGGTGAAAAAACAGCGTATTTCATTCATTCATTCAAATAGACTCTCAAGGCATACGTCCATTACCAAAATGCGACCTCAGGTGGACAGTAGCAACTTTCGAAATGAGACTCTAAATAATGTTATTAATTAGCAAATAATATAAATATTACGAAGGTAAACATAAGGTGAACAGGTTACATTGTAACCCCATGTCCCAACAACACGCAACGTGACAAGATTTGCAGTGATAAGCAATTTGGCTGTTTGCACCAGACGAAACATGACAGAAATTTAAATACAGGCATTCAGAAGCACAGAATATGCAGGGGGGTTTATAATCTAGTTAATACATTTAACATTATTACATGTACACGCTGAATCACTGATATGTGTTGGTTTTGAGTCACAGTTCTAAAGTTCAGTTTCATACGGTTTATTTGATTTTCAAGATCTGAGGTGAACCATCTGCTACTGCTTTCAGTATATGGCAATACATGTCATCTAAAATGATACTCAAACTTAGATTATTAGCATTTAACACTGAATAAAGCACATGAGGTGTACCTGAGGTGATCATTGTCCTTTTTTTTTTCTGTTGTTCAGCTGCAAGAAAAAGATAAATATAAATTAGATGTCGTTTAGGACAAAAACTCTTTTTAAGATGGTAAATAATTCTTATACGCCCTTGCTTTTATATAGAACACAATTTAAATCAGCCTTAAATCAGCCTTTAGTCAAACTCACTACTGTTGGTATCATCAATCTGACAACCTGCGCTTGTTTGTTTTGAACCAGGAATACAATACCTAGTTCAATCGCTGGGTGTCAAACTTGCGTACTGCATCTTTATTATTTAATAAAGTTACTATTGTTGTATTTGTTTATGCCCTCCTGCATTGCCTTTAAACCACATGCAATTCACTCAATTATGGTTAAACTCTGCAGTGACTACACACATCTCACTCTTTCTGAACTATGGTGCTGATCAACTATAATCCCTGATATACATGATATATTGTGCAGCCTAGTTGGAAGCCATATCTCACTGATATTCAAAGCTGGAAAAAAGTAGACTCTGTGTCAATGACTACACATTTTCAACAGTCTTCAAACTATCTTGTTTTGTGTTTCACAGAAAAAAAACAATGTGTTTGGAACAAGTGGAGAATGAGTAAATGAAGGCAGAATTAATATTTTTGGGTGAACTAGCCAGTCAACAGTAAAAATCATAGTCGAATAAACTAGCGTTAATTTAATTGTACCTGGTGTGATTAAACTGTGATTGCAGCTTAAAAATGTTACTTTATCTTTAACTTTCTCTTTGTTCATCATTCTATCTCTCTTTCACCACTTGCACATGTGTAAACATGCGCACACACATGCACACACACAGTTTGCTGGTTTAATGTAGCATGACAGGGCTCTGGACAACTGAGGGTTATGGACCACAGAGTAGTTGCATTAACCTTGACATCCGTTAGGCGCTAAAATACACCCAGCTAAACCCTGACACATTTTCTCACCCTCATCTCTCTGAGGAGCTGGGTCAGGGTCAGTTAAACCCACATATTCCATGAAATAGATACAGCTCCCTGTTAAACTTACTTTTGTGATATACACACTTTTCCGGTGTATTTCTATGTGCTGTATAGAGTTCTATATGGAATTTCATGAAGTCAAGATAGTAGTTCTTCAGATTTTCTACTCTTTACTGGCTTTTTGGTTTACATGTACACTCAAAAAATTATATTTGCTGTTTGTTATAACTACTTATTTAAAATAAGTTTAAACATAATTCTTGCGTTTTTTTTACAACTTAATTGATTTATGTTTAATTCACTTTAGTTTGTAAAAACTAATAAGTTAACTTAATTCCTTTGTGTTGTCCCAACACAAATCCATTGTGTGGAACCCAGTATTTTTACAGTGTATATTAAACAAGTACTAAACAAGTAAGTGTTGTTTTAACCACTGCATGTGTGGGACCTAATTTGATGGTTCTCTTTGTATATTTCAAGATTTTTTTCTTTAATATTTAGGAATCGCAGCTTCGTTATAGTGTTTTTGCCCTATTATGTCTACAGTTGAATTCAAACAGATTTTTTTGTCCTTTCGTTTAATAAAATTTCTCAATTGTTGTTTAACAGAGAGAATATTTTTTCATTCATTCATTTTCTTTTTGGCTTAGTCCCTTTGTTTATCAGGGGTTGCCACAGCGGAATGAACCGCCAACTTATCTAACATAAGTTTTATGCGGATGCGGATGCCGTTCCAGCTGATGCCGTTCCAGCTGAAGCGGATGCCGTTCCAGCTGAAACCCATCGGAAATACCCATACACTCCCATTCACACACATACACTACAGCCAATTTAGCTTACCCAATACACCTATACTGCATGTCTTTGGACTGTGGGGGAAATCGGAGCACCCGGAGGAAACCCACTCCAACAGTCTGAAAACCGCCAAATAGTCTTAAACAATAACTAAATGTACTACACAATGTTACGTTTACACACACCAGAACAAATTATATATAAAAGGATTAGCCTTCCACAACATAATACTCATTACTCACTGTTCTTAAGTACTTTTAAAAGGTCTAATTTTTACTCAAACTTTAAGTAATATTTACAACAGATACTTTTACGCTACTTGAACTACATTTTTGGACAAGTAATGGTACTTTTACTTAAGTATGATTTTTCAGTACTCATTCCACCACTGGCTGTAGGTACTTGCCAATGTTAATTTCAATTAGAACACATTTTACATGGTATGACAGCTCCAGATATTTAGCATGCCAAATATCTCACTGGTCTCTGCGACTTATCTGCGATTCTCTGAGCTCGTGTTTTTGACACTGCGAGCACAGATTTGCTTGTGATTTCAGGCATTTGCGTGATTTCTCAACTTGTATGGTTAAATTATGGTTAAACTCTGCAGTGACTACACACATCTCACTCTTTCTGAACTATGGTGCTGATCAACTATAATCCCTGAGTAACTCAACATTCTGCGATGTGACTGTTGCGCATACACATGATATATTGTGCAGCCTAGTTGGAAGCCATATCTCACTGATATTCAGGCATTTGCGTGATTTCTCAACTTGTAGGCGAGTCATAATCGGGGCTAAAATCATGCAGTCTGAACTCTGCATTAGAGGGACTTGTCTTTGCAAAAACAGATCACAAGTTGTCTGAGGAGACACATTTCAAGGCATGTTAAAACCAGTAACTTTAAAATATATGAAAAGTCACAGGATGTAATTGCCTATGTACCTGTGTGTGAGTGTGTACACTGTAAAACCCAACAGTCAACTTTATCAAATGAAAAGTTAACTCAAAATGGACTGAAAGTTAATTCTACTCGTTTGAAAAGAATTTTGAATTAAATACCTCACTACTTCAACTCAAATGAAGTAAGTTCACAATACTCATATAGATTAGTTTTTGAACTTAAATGGTTTGTTGCAATTACTGTAGTTTTCTCAAATGGTTTAAGTTACTTTAATTTTTGGGGTTTTACAGTGTATATTAACAGCAGTTGTACACCCCTTTGGCATTAATAATACTAGTTTTTTCTTTTTAATAGTAAAAAATATGATATTTTGATCTGAATAATGTATAACTATATTCAAGATTTGTTCCTTAAAATAGCAGATCAGAGGAGGTACAAGAGGTCATCTTTCACCACACTCCACCCTCAAACAATACCCCAAATTTGCATCAGTCTCCTCAGCATTTAGTTAAAGCCTGTAGGCCATGGCAACTCCGACATTTAAATGCGCTTTCCACCGCTATGCGAGTAATTAATAAGTAATTGTGTTAATTGTGTGTGTGTGTGTGTGTGTGTGTGTGGGGAGCCTCTCCCTTTTTTCTCATCTTTGCTCTGCTTGAGCTGCTCACTGACACATGCTAATAACAGCGCCACAGAGAGATGAAGGAGAGGCAAGCATAAACACACATTAAACATACTGAACGTGTCCTTTCTGCTATAGATTGCTGCACGTAATTAATAATTAAACGGCCGCTCGTGTAATGAGTTGACCCGTGCGAACTGTTCATTACTCACCCGGCAGAGGCATCACTCAAACTATTTTCTGCCGTGCCCTTCGCTCAGTCTCCCTCAGGCCAGAGAGCGTCGCCACGCCGCTGCCGACTACATTTAGCTGACCAGGCCTTATTACTCACTGCCACTGATTTACAACCTTCAGAAAGAGACAGTGAGAGGGAGCTGTGGCTACTCCCCAGGACCTACTTTAAAGAGTAATCTAGTGCACAGACTGAGAAAGAGGCAGAGGGGATGTGATGGACCGAAAGAGCAGGAGGAAAGACAACATTTAGAAACAGGGCCTGAGAGAATGGCAGGGGCAGGCTGAGAAGGATATCTGTAGGAGGAGAACATTAAAAGCAGTCAGTGTATTAAACTGAATATTCTCTGTTGTGAATTTATGATCAGGCATGCGTTAAATGTGAGCTTATCAGTAATTATGAAAAGGCATTTGAGATGTTGGGTATTCAGATGCATTTTCTCCAATTTGATCAGGATGATCAATGCTAAGCACAGTTGTGAATGTGGTCTAAAATGTTTTAGACCTTCCTGAGATAGTCGAAAATACATAATTATGATCAGATTGGCTCACACTTTATTTTAGGTACAATTTCCACTATTAACAAACCATTAAACATGACATTTACTCCAATAAATTCC
Organism: Danio aesculapii; assembly: GCF_903798145.1. Lineage (NCBI taxonomy): Eukaryota > Metazoa > Chordata > Actinopteri > Cypriniformes > Danionidae > Danio > Danio aesculapii. The sequence continues at coordinate 32,664,236 of NC_079441.1, read as the reverse complement.
TAATTTGTTACTTATTAATAATTATCAAAGGATGATATTTCATCCAAAACTGAAAATTCTGTCGTCTAAAGTGCCCTTCACTTGTTTCTGACTTGAGTTTCTTTCTTTGATTTCTTCTGAAGAAATTTCTTTTGAAGAAAGCTGGAAAGCAGCAACCATTGACTTTCATAATGTTTGTTTTTCTTGCTATGGATGTCAGTGGTTACCAGTTTCCAGCTTTCTTTAGAATATCTGCTTAAGTGATCAACAGAATAAAGAAACTTTTTAAAATGTTAAACCACTTGAGGGTGAGTAAATAGTGAGTAAATTTTCATTTTTGCGTTAACTATTTCTTTAAGGTCCTGGCTAGTTTTAGGTATTGGGTGTGATTGGGGATGTAGAATAAGATCATGCAGAACAGAATATGTTCTTTATAATTACTAATATCTTAATAATATACAGGTAATAAGTCCAAAATTTATACAACTTAAACTTTAATGCTCTTTAACTTTATTGACTACATATGTCTGGTTGTTTTTCGAACCGTGATCCCAATACTTTGTTGTCTAGTAATCTGTGCACTTGGATGCATTTTCTTTCAATTTCTTCATTCATTCATTCATTTTCTTTTCGGCTTAGTCCCTTTATTAATCTGGGGTCGCCACAGCGGAATGAACTGCCAACTTATCCAGCATTTTTTCTATGCAGCGGATGCCCTTCAAGCTGCAACCCATCACTGGGAAACACATACACACTTATTCACACATACATACACTATGGACAATTTAGCCTACCCAATTCACCTGTACCGCATGTCTTTGGACTGTGGGGGAAACCGGAGCACCCGGAGGAAACCCACGCAAACGCAGGGAGAACATGCAAACTCCACACAGAAACGGCAACTGACCCAGCCGAGGCTCAAAACAGTGACCTTCTTGCTGTGAGGGGACAGCACTACCTACTGCGTCGCCCCTCTTTTCATTTCAGTGTTTTTTCACAGTTATACCTAATAAAGTGTCTTTGTAGAGTATCACAGTTCATTTTATTAGTCTGTTATATTTTATCTTTCATTTATAAGCACATTGCACATTAGAGCTGTTCTACTGCAGTGCCACAGTAGCCTAATTGCATAACTATAATAATGTAGTGTACCAGTCATTAGCGTAAGTCATGTAACAGCATGTGTTCATACTCCCTAAACATGAGCTTAAGATTAATGATGAAGAAAAGTCACCAAAACGCAATGCAAAGAAGTGCATGAAAGAGATTAAGGTCACAGGTAGTTGATCTTCTAATCTGACCAGTTGGACTTTGGGAGGATGCCGGAAATCACAGCCCAGTTTATTTGAAGGGCATTGTGTCTGTGAGTGTGCATGGCTGGTTTCCATGGTGACCCCGGTACAAATAATCAGCCGCAAGGCCTTGCAGGGCTCATGGGAAGGGTGAATAAACGGCTAAATGAGGTGAAGCACGCAAAAGCTTTTTTTTTTGTCCTTTTGTTTACTCTTTCACCCCTTTTTTCCCTCACCAATTCCCCTGATCAGCTCCAGCTCTGATAGTTGCTGCCGTGTTGCAGATTATTAGCGCACCTCTTTTATTGGAGAAACTCTTTTCAGAAACCGCACACTTGTCCATCTGCACGGCGGCTCATCTTTAATTGTCCCTCTCTGCTCATGTATTGAAACAACCCTGATGCTTCTAATAAGACTCGGGTTTAAATTCACCTCTGTAATTACTGATCTAATTTCGCCTGATAATTGCTGCTGGGCAATTACATGTATATTTACTGCTGGTATTGTGGAGGAAGACGGGCCGTGGTCTGGCTCTGTTTGTAGTGTTGGATAATGGCAGCAAGCTGCATAATATAACAGTGCTTTCATCATCATCATCCTCCTCATGCAGCCGCCACATCAAAGACCCGCAAATGAAGGCGTTTGTGCCTTCTCGAGTGTACGCGCATCTGTTTTTGTATGTGTACATGTGTGAGGTTGTGTGCGTGTAGCTGTATTTACATCTGCCTGGTTATGAATCTGGGTTTTTTTGGTTCTGGTGGGGGACGTCTGTGTGTATTGTGACCTTCAGGCTTTGTAATAATGTATAGCTGTGTTAGTGTACCTTTAAATATATATAAGAATAACTGTATGTACAATGAACCCTTTTAACAAGTTGTTATGATGCATTTAACAGTTATAATTTTAAATCCTTGTAAGTTTTTAATATTTAGGTTTTTTTTTTTAAACGTTTAAATATTTATATGCGTTTATGAGTGTATTATATTATCTTTGTGTCAAATTACAAAAAACGAATTACCGCTTACGTGAGGTGATTCTAATGCAGCGTCTATGGGGCTGACGTTATTTTGTCCTCTGGCTGCCGTCATTAGTGTCACACTATTTTTTTTCCTTTTTCTGAAAGTCTTGATAACATCACTGTGGAGTTTTTCTTTTATTTTTTTAAGCAAATGGGATTGTAAAAAAAAATATTTGTTTAAGTTTAACCACTTTATTAATCCCACCAGGGGCAATTAAATTAGAGCAGTAGCATTTCATGATCAGTGGTGGAAAGAGTACTGAAAAATCATACTTAAGTAAAAGTACCATTACTTGTCTAAAAATGTAGTGCAAGTAGAGTAAAAGTATCTGTTGTAAATATTAAAAAGTAGCTCTTTAAAAGAACCATTAAGAGTAGTGAGTATTACGCTGGAAAAAGGTGATGGATTTACATGTAATTTGTGGATGTGTATAAACGTAACATTCTGTAGTGCACAACCATAATATGACGTTAATATTAGGTTAGATTTAGGTTGTAACTAAAATTCAATGTCTAGCCAGCATCTAAGGACAACATTATTTTGACGTCCAATAACGGCGTCAAATGACGTTAATATTTGGTTGATTTTTTAGGTTGGATTTTTATGTCAAGCCAACATCTTAAACTAATGTCATATTGATGTCAAAAACTGACATTTATTTGTCAGGTATGGCAACCAAAATCCAACATCTGATTGACGTCATAGTGGTAACGTCCACACAGCGTCAAGCTGTAACATCATTAGATGGTGATATTTGGCTTCATTGACTTCAGGTTGGACGTTGATGTCGACCGGATGTTGGGTTCTGGTGTCAACCCAATTTTCATCTCCAAACAAAATACAACGTTCTCACAACGTTGGGGTACAATGTCAATCTGATGTCATGATGCTATTTTGGTCATCATACAGTAAATATCTTTCATCTTCTCATCAGTGGCATCCATCTAAACAGTCTCTGGGTCAATGCGTGTAAAGATTTTGGACACCTTGTTGGACACTTAATGCTTCCATACAGTTTGTTGCAATAATAAATCGCCCATGTCTTGAGGTAGTTCATTATGATGCGATTTACCTTCTATGTGCAATTTAATTGGACTCACAGGACTGATTTTTCTAATCCCCATAGACAAGACAAAATAAACTGCAGGTTGAAGGAAAGTAGTGGAGTAAAAGTACCAATAATGCACTAAAAATGTACTCAGGGTTAAGTAAAAGTACAGATTTTTAAAACTACTTAGTAAATTACAATTTAGAATCAGAATCAGTTTTATTTAGTTACAGATTGTTATAAATATACAGGTTATAAGGTGCTGTGTACAAGTGCGAATGTAGAAGGTATTGCATTGTATATTGATATAAGGTGCTGTGTACAAGTGCGTATGAGACAGTCCTGAGAAGAACTGCTCAATTACAGTAATTTGAGTATTTGTAATTTGTTACTTTACACCACTGTTCATGATACAACAAACACATAAAGAGACAAATCACTTAGAAACAATATTAAAAAACACAATCCAGGATGCTTTATAATAACTTCATAAATAGAACTAAAAACACATAGGAAGGACCCATATATTAAACATTTAAACTTGCTAAAATGTAAGGTTGTAAAGCCTTATTGCCTCAGAAACAAAGATGAATTTATATTTATTAGAAGAACATTTAATGCTTCTAAACCTTCTTCCAGAAGGCAACAGAACAAAAAAAAAAGGCTTTGAGGATGGGAATCATCTCCTATCACACTTTAAGTTTGCTGTTCTCTCTGATTCACTGTGCTTTAAGTTTCCCCAACCATGACGCCTTCCACTACTGAGAAACCTGGAAATGTGGAAAGGGTCTATATTACAATCCTCTCAGCTTTGTACATGTGGATTTCCAGAGCAGGTTAAATGCAGATGGAACTTTCTAATTTAAAAAAGCGAATCTCTTTTATAAGGAGCCATTTAAATTTTTCTATTAAGATTTTGCCCATTGGGTAATGTAATGTTTACTGTTGTAATTCACTATTTGACATTTTAGCCTTAAAGGGATAGTTCACCCAAAAATGAAAATTCTGCCATCTTTTTACTTAACCTTCACTGTTCAAAATCTATTTCATTTTCTTGCTTCTTGTAAACACAAAATAAGTTATTTTAAGAATTGCTGGTTTCTAACACCCATTGACTTCCATAGTAATTATTTTCCTGCTATGGAAGTCGATGGGTCCTTATAAGCAGCATTCTTCAAAATATCTTCTTTTGTGTTCAACAGAAAAAAGAAACTCATAGAGGCTTAAAACCCCATGGCAGAGAGTAAATGATGAAATAATTTTCATCTCTTTAAAATTGGAAAATTTAAGACATTTTAAGACCAAACTTAACATGTCATCTCACTTAATGTTACCAAGGCTAAGTTTAGACTGCAGGTAAATGTGGCCCCAATCAGATTTTTTGACCCACACATGACTCAGATCTGTTTTTGTCATGACAGTGTGAACATCCCAAACAGCATGGAATCTGATCTTTTCAATTCTGATTTGTGCCACTTTCATAATGTGGCATTAAACCAGATACAGATCTGATGTTTTGCAATCCGACTTCAGTGTGAACGGTCATGTTGGATTTCATGTAAATTTTACATAATTTTCGATCGACACAAATCGTTATTCGGTACTGGTTAGTGCTGCAAACACCATCTACTCCTCAGCGGCAAAGCAGAATAGCATACAGGGCAAATACTTTGAAGGTTGTTCATTTTGAATATTTTTTGAATGACAGAAACATTTACCTGTAACCAAAAAAAAAAAATTTAAATTGCATATTTAAAGAGAATAAAATACATATACCTACATGAAATAGCCATATTTCACATAAATAGTTAATACAATAACAAAACCAAATGCAACATGTTTATGCTCTTAAACTTTTTTTGTCATTAAGGACAAAATCCTTCTCTTAGATGAGTATTTCACTGGATACAGCCTATGCTGTTTATAACAAATTACCATGAATTAACAGTAGGCTAGGTTATCAGACTATGTAATTTTTACCACCAGATGTGAGCTCTGCCTTCGCAGTTCAATCTGCGGCTGCTAATTAACCCTTGATGAGTTCACGACACACCGGTGGTCGGTGAGACACACATCACACTTCTCATTATTAACAAATCATCCCAAAACACGTATTTTAGGTTTCAAACACAGAAATGCACATTTGTACTAGAAAAACAACCATTTAGAGTTCATAAAAACACAGCGGTTGTCTGTGAAAAAGTAAGTAATCACATTAAACAATCTGACAACAGGCTTTATTCACTTCATACAGCACACGCATTGTGCTGTGCATAGTTGTACTTTTGTGGGTCAGTTTGGGACTATGATCTGTTCACACTGGAAATCTGATGCTGGCACATTTATAACAACAGTGTAAACAGCTACGCAAAACAATCAGATCTGAGAAAATGCCTGAGAATCAGATTTGAGCACTAAGCCTAAATCACATTGAAATCATCAAGTTGATGGGCTCATTTTTTTTTTCTAAGGCATTAGTTGCTTATGAGCTTTGCATTTAAAAATGTACATCCTCTCCATGGAGTTTTGATTCAACTTTAAAGTTGGATCCCATATTAAAATAATAGCCAACAATAAATTCCCCCGAAACATCAGATCACTCCTTTCCATCATCTCCTCCTGCCATCTGTGTCTATGTGTGTGTTTTGCAAACGACAGTGTGATTGCTTGTATTGTCCAGTAAAGGTTTAATTTAATTCCAGCTGGCTGTTAAAGCAGTTTCTTCATCTCTTTGTCCTCTCACAAACAGCCATTTCTTAAAAGAATCTATTCACATTCCTTTCCAATACATCCGGCCTTCCTAAACACCTTGAATCTCAAGTCTGTCTTTAACACCAAGGCTTTTGTGTCTGCGTAACATGTTCATGTCATCAATTTCCCCTGAGGTCAAATTATGATTTTGGTGGGAACATAAAAAACAAATTCCTCTGACACATTATTTTTCTTCTCTAGTCTTAGATCGAATAGTAGCTTAGTTTCCTGATAAAGGTTATGTTACACTGAATATATATCTTGAAATAATATGTGTCTTATTCACACAACAAAAAAACAAGATCTAAAATTTGGCTTTGATTTAAATGTTCTTATTGAGTCTGTCCTTTAGCAGTGCCTGATTACAATTCGTTTACCAGGTTAAGATGATATTGAGATTGAGGTAACTAAATGTTCTTATCAACTGTATGCTTTCTTTCTCGGTGCAAGTGTGAGCTTTTTGTCTGTCTGCGTGTTTGTCCTATCTCCTGTGCATCAGAAATAGTCACCTGTCCAACAATAGAGAGGTTCAGGTGTTTCCAAAATGTAATATACGCAGCTGCTTTTGAATGTCCACACATAGAACATACCTCATTATGGATCGTAACCCTTCTGCAACCTAGTCAAGGCCAGCCGAACCCACAAGTTGAATTCATTTTTGGAAACACAAACATCCTGATATGCTCATTCTGTCTTGTGGGTTTGTTTGTGATAATGTGTATGCATGTCTATTTTTTTAGGATCCTCCTGTACTTCCAGTTGGTCAGTTCAGTGAGAAATTTGTCCACTTCATTACACAATGGTGAGTGTTTCTAATAACAAACACCTGGTTCTTCCTTTTGTGCCTATCATACATAAATAACCCTTGTGTCATGATGAATTTGCATTGGTAAGCAAAAACTAATGATAAGTAGAAGCTAATCATCAGACATGTTGTGAATATTATGAAATCAAAGAAAAAATATTACGTATGTTTACTGATAATACCAGGTATCTGCTCACCTAGGCTGGGTTTTTGTCAGTCAAAAATAAAAACGAATTCTTTGAAATATTATTTTAATTTAAAATGTCTATTTTCTGTGTAAATATTTTTTTATATATTGTACAATGTAGTTATGATCACTATTTATTTATATATGTGTGGGTGTTTATTTACTGCTTACATTTAGAATTAAAACCGGAATAGAAAAATAGATCTCTGTTTACACAAAAATAATAGGCAGCAACATTTAGAGTAGCATTGATAATAACACAATAATAACACAAGACGGCATTTTATAGTAATTTTGTAAGGAATTTTGAAATGTTTAAATAATCCTGTTCCAATGCTAGTTTCTGATCTAATCAGTAGGCATCAGACCTCTGACAGAGTCACACGAGCAACTGCATCTTTTGGTCAATCTGTTTTCTCTGTAAAGGGAAGCAAACTGTGAAATGATTTACCTGTTAGCCTAAAATTAGAAAGTGATATAAATGTTTTAGTAGTGTACTTAAAAAGTGGTTAAAAACAAAACAGCAGTGTTTGCACAAATAGTCTACTTTTACTTTGTTTGATCATGCCGCCTTTGATTTTGCCTTAAAGCAATTTGATGTAAAGAATTGTAATGATTTGTATATGTATCTATTTTATTTTCATTTTATGTCAAGCCTCCCGTGGACAGCTGTTGAGAATTGGCTAGTCTGTTAAAACACTTAAACAAATGCATTTGGTTGTCGAGTGTAATTGTGACGGCCATGTCAAACAAACAAACAAGCAAATAAATAAATAAATAAATAAATAAATAAATAGATAAATAAATAAATAAATAAATAAATAAATAAATAAATAAATAAATAAATAAATAAATAAATAAATAAATACTGTTTTTTTTTCTATATTTTTAATAATATAACTTTTCAAACTAAATTGTAGCCTTTCAGTTCCAAAACATTAATGACTGGTAAACAATTATTGTAAATTATTTGTAAAACATGCAACATATTGGCCTAATGCAGAATAAACTGTACAGCGGTACAACATTGAGACTATCAATACACAACAGTAAATATTTTCCCAACATCTGTCCCTGGTCTGCTAACCTTGCGTTCTCAAACACATCCGCTCTCAAAATTGCCTTCCACAGGTCTTGCCCCGAGAAACCAGAATTCCCTACCAATTCACACTTCTTTGGTGCTTTCTCTGGGCCTGTGGGCATGGTGGGTGAAGCCAGATGTTCTGGGATTTGTTTAGCAGCTGATGTTTACCTGCAACACACTTTATTTACACAAACAGGTCACCTGGCTCACTAGTGCCACCCCAGCCTGGCACCGCTCTTCCAGCATCCTCTTCTATTATTAGCCTGCTCCGAGAGCCTGTGTCATTCATCATGATCCAAATGGGCCCCTCTGTAGGCTGCTCTGTCCCTATAATCCCTCCCATTTCTTATCTGGGTCAGCTTGACTAATTTACTTGCGCTTGGGTGTGATCTGTGCCAAGGAGAATTGATAATTACTTACCTCTCCCTTTATCACGTTGAGATGCAGTTATATTAACCTCAACAGTACAGTGATAAAGCAGATGAGAAGCTGGTGAATCTGCAGGCATTAGCTGAAGCCCATTATTATGAAATATATGTGATTTATTACTGCATTTATTGACAAACTATGTGTTATATATTTGAGTAGTTAACAAACAGGTAGTGGACATTTTTTTAAACATCATTTGAAGAAAGAAATAGTTATTTATGTAGTTGGATGACTGATGTTTGAGAAAATATAAGGCAGGGGTCACCAAACTTGTTCCTGGAGGGCCGGTGCCCTACAGATTTTAGCTCCAACTCTACTCAAACACACCTGAACAAGCTAATCAAGGTCTTACTAGGTATACTTGAAACATCCAGGCAGGTGTGTTAAGGCAAGTTGGAGCTAAACTCTGCAGGGACACCGGCCCTCCAGGACTGAGATTGGTGACCCCTGATATAAGGGGTCACGGTAACACTTTAAAATAATGGTCCATTGTGTAATGTTATTTAATGTATTTACTAACATGAATTATCCATCAGTAATACATTTATTATTTATTATTTTATTTATTCATCTTTTTTAACATTAGTTAATGTTATTTAAGCTAAATAAAGTTAGTTCATATTAACTCTTTGTGCATTAACTAATGTTACCAAACACAACTTTAGGTATTAATATTAATGCACTACTTGATGTTGACTGTAACGATGATTAACAAGATTATTGATACTTAGTTATTGTTAGTAAAACATTATCTTACAATAACTAATGGATGATTGTTCTAAAGTGTTTCCAGGGTCACTAAAGTTCTTTCAGTTTTTTTTTCTGAGACAAACTTAACAGGTGCACATCATGGGCTTCAGAGGGGTCTTCAGTCATATGGTCTTAAATGGGGTCCTTCAGCTAATTAAAATTTTCCACAGAATTGGCCAATTTAAAATTTGCATAGTGTCACACCAGAGGACATGGGTTTAGAGTGGAAAATGTAGCTCCTATGTTTTTAGAAATATATGGATAGAAAGATGAGGGCCATTGACTAGACTAGCCAATTGTAAAATTAGGCCTGAATTATTTAATTATTTGTATTATTACTTTGTAGTTTTAATTTAAAAGAGCTGTAATCTATTGATCTATGCTTGAGACAGTCACACCACAGTTTTGATATTTGGCTCCAACATGTAAAAGATTTAATAACACTGCAGTTTTTATAACAAGAGGTCATTCAAAGACAAATAAATACATTTTGAAGATGCCATATACTGCATTGGTTTAATAAGTTAAATTGTTCTCTGATGTCTACATAGTAGGTTTATGGCTTCGGTAAGTTTTTTTCTTTGGTAAAAATTTCCAGAAACGGTTTTATAAGCTTGTTTATTACTCCATAAAATACGCCTAGAATCAGAAGGGCCATGATTGACCATATATGGCTCGCGTCGTGAATGTTAATTAGCACAGTACGCCTATTTCTATAAACTGATCTTTTATTATTCTACTATGCCTTGGTATACCCAGATTTTCATTAAAGGGCACCTTTAACAGATGTCATTACTAATTATATTCATTTTTGTCATGCGTGACACTGAAAATGCAACGTCATGTCAACAACCCAATTTTATGATCTACTTGGTGTACGCCATGTACATTAAAACTGGATTTGGCTGGTGCTTGAAGAGATGCCAGGTACTCGAAAAAGTCCTTGAATGAGGTTTTGATTAAAGAATGGAAACCTTGAATTTGTCAAATCTCATGCCGTGTGTGGCACCTGCTGTGAAGTTATTTGATGTGCTTTTAGATGAAGTGACTAAAATTAATTTTTCACAACATCCCTGATCACTTCAGTCTAATCTCAATGGCTGCAGGGTTACATTTTAACGTGGATTGTGTTGTGAACTTCTCTGACGGAGTAGATATTGAAGGAGATGTACAGTGTAAACTACCCTCAGCAGCCACTTTATTTAAACTTAAAGTTCAAACAGTGCATCGTAATGGGAAGGATAGCTGATTTAAGAAACTCTGTATGTTACATGGTTGTTGATCCCAGATCGGCTGGTTTGAGTATTCTACAGGGATTTTTGCACACAACACAGGGTTTGAAAGGAATGGTCATAAAAAAGAGTGCCTGTGAGCAAAAAATGCTTCAATGATGCAAGAGGTCAGAGGAGAATGACCAATCTGGTTCGAGCTGTTAGAAAGATTACAGTAACTCAGATAAGCTCTTTATACAACAAAGCTCAGTAAAAGAGAAGGGGTTTCTGTAACCCTGCGGTTTTGGCATATCACATGAGAATCAAATAATGCAAATGCCAAATTTTGATAAAAAATCCCATAAATTGTCAATGTTTTCATGCTCACTTTAGGTGATTTTGGAGTGAACATTGCACTCAGCAAACTCCATTATGCTTGCCTTGTTTACTGTTGGTTTCTAGGTTATCCATCTTACAGTAAGATGCTCTAACAAAATGATGGAAGTGCACCATTTGGTTGTTTTTTTGCTAACTTTAAAGCAGATGAGCTGAGCTAGATAAGTGAAGACCACATAAAATGTCACTCCTGTCAGAAAAGTAAAAGTAAACCAAAAGAAAACCAAATTGGATACGATAAGTCTCGATATCTGCTGCATCATTTGAATAGTAGAGTTAACATTTGGCAAGAAACAATCATTCTCCTTTGGAGGATCAGTGTTCCCTTAAGGCTGGGATACAGCAAGCCAAGGCCAAACAACTAGTGCAGACAAAAAAATGACTGTGTTGTTGTCTCCTCGCTTCGGCATAAGTCTTGTCCTGTCTGGACCAAAAAGCTGCACCAAACAGACAGCAACCAATGTGTGTTGATTGCCTGTGTAACAGGAGGTCTTTCTGCACCCATGACAGTGTTCTGTTTTCTTGTTCCACAAATGGAAACTGGATCTTTTGACAAGCATGTGCAAAGCATAAACAAAGCAGCGTTTAGTACTATTATCACAGTAATTGTTTGTCACCACGAAGGGATTAGTTCATGCAAATATATCTGATAATCTAATAATCAATATAGTTTGAAAACATTTGAGAAATGTTTACTTGCTTCGTCACTTCAGTTATTTATCTCACACTATAATTCGTTGCTAAATAACCATTTAGAGCACTCCCTTCAGCCAACGGCTGACGCCAATTTCTATATGTTAAATTGGGCCAACTAGAAAGTTAACCTGACAAGAGGCGATGTGTGGAACACACCAAACCAACTAGCTGGACCGATGCTGACCGATGGCCCAACGAAGCCTAACAGCTGACTATCACCTTGGTGTGTCCCAACCCCTAAAACCCATTGAAAAACTTTTAAACACCACAGCCTATCCGAGTAGTGTTGCTGAGTATGTACATCCATCGTTGACCTCAGTATTCCCATTGTATAATGGCTACTTTCAGTATGGTAATGCACCATGTCACAAAAGTCAGATCTCTATAGTCCAATGTCGGCCACAGTCAGGAGACCACAATCTAGAGCAGGTTTGATAGATGAGCGTCATGAATGTACACCTGTTAAATCTGTGTAGCTATCACAAGAGTATTGCATAAAAGTAGAATTAAGAAAGATAACAGAATAAGTGTGGTTTGACCTAGTTTAATTAGAATATTCTTGCTAAGTTTATTGCACGTTTGCTAATTCAGCATAAGAACATGACACCATGTCAAGCCCATTATAGATAGGCAGGATAAGTCCATATTCATAGCATTTTTAAACAAACCACAGGATAAATCACAGAATAAATGATGCAAATATGGAGAAAGACCAATGTGAGCCAATTAGACAACAAATTAAAACACACTCCTCTCGCCCACTAATCTAATAGCTACCACTGATCTGGAAACTCCCATTATTTTCCAACAGAGACTTAACGGAAACATATGAGGAGGTGAAACATATTAACAAATTAACGGTTGTTTTATCTGTTTAATCATCATCTATCTACACTTTATTCTCTTTCACTTATTTTTTTTCTTTCCAATGGATATGAAATGTTCAGTAATATGATTTTTATGTACACATACATATATATTTTCTAATTGTTCATCTATTTTAGCTCTCTTATCTCTCTCTCCCCTATACGGAAACTGAATTTTTTTAAACAAGTATATATATTTTTAATTCTGGTGAACATTGAGTGACTTTAAAAAAAACATAATTGTCTAGTCGCATTGACAAAAACACTATGATTTATCTGATTTTCCTGGTTGTTATCTCCATAGAAACTTAATTAAGCTTAATTTAGCCTGCTTTCGTGCAACTGAGATTTTTTTTTGAGCTAAATTCAGCCAGGATCACATGACAAATCTAGATTAATTCCTTAGCTTACTTTTGTGCAATACCCCTCATGTCATTCGAATTCTCCATTTTGTTTTGCGGGTGCATTTTGCCTTTATTTGACTGGATAGTAGAATGAAGTGGGAGAGAGAAGGGGATAGGATTGGAAAAGGTTCGTGAACCAGAATTTGAACTCTCAACGCCCGGACTGCTGTTGCACTATACGATGACAAACATCGGCTCCTTGTTAAGTGGGTGCTACACTCCAGTACTAGCAATGTGTACTTAAAAGTGGCCAGAGAGTGTATATTGAACTGGCATCACATGCATTGACACCATCATATTGAAAGCATTAAAAGCATTTCATCTTTATCCATTTGAAAAATGAGAGAAAAGGCTGATGAAAAGGAAAGAAGCTATGTAATATTATAAGTGTTCCAAAGGGGGCAAAACAATGATAAAATAGCCACATACATCTTTTACAAGTCCGTATGATTGACCTAAAGACCTTTCTATTCACTGTTACTGTGAGATCCATGCTTTCAATACGCTGACAGATAAATTGCCCAGTTTTCCATATTAAAAAGAAACTAGTTATTATCTTTTGCATACCACCATGTCACATACATAACAAAGTATCATTGAAGCTTTAACCCAAAAACATTTGCCATATCAATAAGGAGTAGAGTCATCAAACGAGTGATAATAAATCGCTACAATTCTGTTTTGACGAGCGACACTAGGAAGTCGAGGTTTGGCTCTCTCATTTGTATCGCTGTTTAATCTCAAAGAGTTTTGACATGCGTTTTTGTGCTTTCATCCTTTTGAGTTAAACATTGGAGTGGAGCATCAGTGGAGGATTATTTTCTACATGCAGAATCACATTTCTAATGTCCTCTTCTGCTTTTGTTCTCACAGTATGAGGAAGCTGCCCAAAGAAAGACCAGCTCCAAACAACCTAATGGTGAGTCTCTCTTTCTAGCTTTTATATCCACCCCCCCCCCCCCCCACTTCCCAAAGTCCAAATCAACCTTTGAGAGGACTAGAACATGAAATGCCAATTATTCTGTGGACGGAGTAAGTGAATGGGTTTATTTGATGAAAGGAAGGCTTTTATTGGGACTCTCTGTAGGGTTTTTTGGGTAAAACCTTGACCTTTTTCTGTTTTCTGCTTTTTGTTTGAAAACTTAATCAGCCCTGTATCATACTCCACTAAATCTGCTCCGTGCTGTAACTTTGGTGAGTGTCAGGCTATTGATTTGAATTATGTAAGTATTGTGTGCAGCCTCTGACTCCTCTGTTGTGAATTCAGTCAAGGAAGGACAAAAAAAGAGTGGAAAAAAAGCAGCTGCACACATTTATTCTGAATTAATGCAAGGATGGTCTCTGTGTGTTTGTGAAGGGCACATGACTATGATTCGCTTTCGGCTTGAAAAAAGAAGAGTTTGAGCTTTGTGATATTAAACTCTTTGAAATGTTTCCATTTTAACTTCTTGGAAAAAAAAGTGTGTATATATTACAGTGTTCTTGGTAATCTAAGCACTTTTTTGCAGCTTCTCACATTCTGTGGTATAATAGGGATAATACAATGTCATCAGAAACTGAAACTTTTTCTAAAGTGAACTTTGTTGAGCGAGTCAGTTAAAGGTTAATTAAAGGCTGAGACGAGCTTTTAATGTTAAGAATGTTTGTTGCATGAGAATAGATACATTTCTGATGCAGTTTTTAAAGGAATTCACAAACACACTTTTTATTTTTATAAAAAATGTTTGCAGCATGGCAATTGATCCCCCCCCCCCTGAGGCGGGCTGTAACTTTAATTCTAAAGTAATTTATATACATTACAATCAGTGTTGGGCACTTTTCTTTTAAATGAGTAATTAGTTAAATGAGTTACAGTTACTAGTTACTTCTCACAAATAGTAACTGAGTTAGTAATTGGAGATACATAATTATAAAAGTAACTAATTACCAGGGAAAGTAATTATTCGTTAATTCATTCATTTTCTTTTCGACTTAGTCCCTATATTAATCTGGGTCTGGTTGCCACAGCGGAATGAACTTATCCAGCATACGTTTTACACAGTGGATGCCCTTCCAGCTGCAACCCATCACTGGGAAAAAAGTCATTATTGCGTTACTTTAAAAAAATCTATATGTCAAATGACTATAAAATAAATATAAAACATTGTCCACTACTCTACACTATTTTAATGTGGTTGTGGGACAATGTTAGAGACACCATCAAATTCAACATGTCATTATAGATATTATCATAAACATTCTTGCCTTTGACCTCAATGAAAAGTAGTGCTTATATTTCCAGTTTGCAAAAGCTACCTTTGAACTTGATGGATTTGCCATCTTTCCTCCTCCTGGTGATTGGTGTGTGCTGAACACCCGCACTACTCTGCCTCTGATTGGCAAACGATGGATTTTGTTATTTCTCCTGGAAAACTCCCGTAATTTCACCTTTTAACTTTTTGTGACAGTCTGTAACACCAGAGGATCGCCAACTTTGGTGTGTATCAAATCGCAGCAGCCGCCTAAAACCCGGTCCATAGTACAGTTACTAATACAGTGCAGTACAATAACTAACTCACTGGTTCATAACTGTGTTATTCAGTCAAACACACACTGCCACCCTCCAGCTCAACCCCACCCCCACCTCAGCCCCCGGTCTCCCGGAATTTCTGAGACAATGTTGGCAGGTATGGTTACCAGTGTTCTTAAAAATATCTTCTTATTGGTTCAACAGAATGAAGAAACTCATACAGGTTTGAAACTACTTGAGAGTGAGTAAATGTTGAGTAAATGTAATTTTATGAGTAAACCTGTGACTTATTTCAGGGGTTTTGTGGGACTTAAGGGTCACCTGAAAGTTCTTAAGAACTCTGGGAAGTGCTGAAAGAAACCCGGCATTGTTTTAGAAAACATCAGGGCAGTCTCGCCAAAAGAGTTTGGAAAACCAAATTTTCCTTGGTCAGGACTAATGTTATGTGAGCTTGTCTGAGATGCTATGAGAGCTGCATTCTCTCAGCACCACGGACAGCTCAGTCTACTGACATCTGCTCTGTCTGTGTGTGTCTATGTGAATCATAAGTTACTCATCGCCCAGTTAAACTCATTCAGGAGCATTATAGACAAAAAGTCAGCACTTGCGTTGATGCTTCAAACTGAACATACCCTTTTCAGAGGAAACTGGAGGGATGTTCTTGTATTTTCTTCATTCATATCAGATGTCAGTATAGTAGCACATACATATAATTAAAACTCACACCATTGAGTTTATCATTTGACTGGTCTGATAGACTACAATAGCTTTTCAGTTTGGAGTTAATCTTTTAGAATTAAACTTTATAGATATGTAGAGTTGTGGAAATAGGAAATTCTCAGTTTTTTATAATTACATCTACAAATTATGTGTGTAAAACAAAATTTGTATTTTTTTCTGCAAACTACTGATGACATTTCTTCGTAAATTTACAGTACACATCTTATCATTTAGATAAAATAACAATTGGTCAAAATAACCAAAACTATGCCATGTTTAAAATATCTTTGTATTAATTTTTAGACAACACGATACCAATGTTTTAACTACAAATGGTTTTAGAAAGCAGTATTTGCTGGAATAACGTTTGTTATTCTGATCAACTGTCATTTTGTGAAAAAAACATGCACCAAAACTCTTATATGAAATTTAGAAGAAATATGAAATATTTCAATATATTAAATATATCAACCATTAACATTTTACTCATAAAGAGACTTCTCAGGTGGTGTCTCAGTTTTTTTCCCCATAACTGTATGTATCGTACAAATAAAATATTTAAAAATAAATGTCAGCAGAAATGGTCATTTTACATTGTGTTGATATTTTTGCCAGTCATAATTTGTCTATTTTTATGTTTGTCACTGCATTTCTAAAGCAAGTGGTTTGAGTTAGTCACAATGCAGTGATTGACATCTCTCTCTCTCTCTGTCTCTTTCTCATTGTCACTCAGCCTTTTAGCACTTTTTGTCCCCTCCTGGCCTCCGCCACCCCCCTCTTTCCCTTTGGGCAAAGCAGGGGCTCAGCTGCGGGAGACATGAGCCTCAGACAGGGACAAAAAGCTAAAAGAGTCCCACAAACTGGCTGAATCTGTCCTGAATCCTCCCCCACAGTTCCTGATTGCGTGGGCTGATGAGCTGAGAAGCGATTGCTTGCGTTCATGTGTTTTAAGACCCATGGGAGCAGCCCTTAAAAAGACGGGCCGTCTCTCTGAATGCCAGCGGCCCGTGCCGTAGGGAATGGGATGAGAACAGGCTCTGAAAGGCCTCTGACACTGCTCTGATGACTTGTTTACACATTAGCACGCGGAGGAGCTTCTTGAACTCCCCGGAGGGTAATCCTAGCTTTTAGCTCTCTGACACCGTGTGCGTCTGCCGTCCCTCCCTCTCGCCCACCCCATGAAAATCAGGGTCTTTAGAGAGGCCTTCGAGACTTGGTCAAATGTTACAGATCATAGAATCAGAAGGAACCAGTCTGTTGCAATTTAGAGTTCAGTTTAGCTTGGACAGTTTTTGGAAATTGACAAAAGGTCACCTCATAAAAGTTTGCCTTGAATTCTGCAGAATTAAACAGATTCTGTTATGATTCACCTTTATAATTCCACTTTGCTTTAACGTAATATAGATACAATCTGATCCATTGAAATCTGTTCCAGTGAAATTAAAGGTTTTTTTAGGTGTTTGTAAAAGTATGTTACTCCTAAAATATCTATAAACTAGTGTGCTCCAAAACAGTGAAAAAAAAATCATATAAATAACCAGAGCTTGCAGTCTGTCACTACCGCCTAAATAAATCAACAACTTTTTGACCTCACTTCACACACTATAGTTTATCTTCTGACCAATCAAATGCTCACTAGTATCTGACAGGTCCTGTTTCTCATTTGCCTTTAATTTAATGTGCTTGAGATAATACGAAATCCTATTGGCTGTTTTTTTTTTTTTAATGGGAGGCGCTAATACAGGGCGATGCAGTGGCGCAATAGGTAGTGCTGTCGCCTCACAGCAAGAAGGTCGCTGGTTCGAGCCTCGGCTGGGTCAGTTGGCGTTTCTGTGTGGAGTTTGCATGTTCTCCCTGCGTTCGCGTGGGTTTCCTCTGGGTGCTCCGGTTTCCCCCACAGTCCAAAGACATGAAAAAACACATTGTTTGTCTTTGTAATCTCATTCAGAAGGTCATGATTTGCACTCATTTAATAATTACTTTATAGAGATTTATTTTACATTCTCGAGAGATACAAAACAGAAACGTTTCGGCATAATGCCTTCCTCAGTGTGTGACAATCTTCAGACTCCATCCATTTATCCCACAGTCAATTACATTACGTCAGTAGTTCTACTCAAAAAAAAATCTCATTTTCTTTTCAATATACTGTAGTTAACCACACAAGAAATATTTCCTTCACCTTTTACCATTGTACAGGAAAGTAGCATATCAATTATCATCATTCACTTATTCATATCTTCATCAATACAATGAAACTCTGACAGTCCGAAACATTAAATACATTTTCATCTAGTTATTTGTTTTGTTATACTCAAAATCCATGATTAACAATATAATAGTTAAACAATAAAACATTTAGGAAACATCGAAAGATCCAATTCCTCATTTATTTCTCTTGGTGTAAGTAATTTTAGTTTATGAATCCAGCACACTTCTCTTTGTAATTATTTTGTTATTCAGATTACCTCCTCTATGTGACTCAAATACTTCCTCAATTTTTATACATTCTAGTTGTTTAACGTCATGACCGAAATCTATAAAGTGTCTTGCTACTGCAGGAGTTCTATCTTGTCATCGTATACTTGATTTATGTTCACTAATTCACAACTTCAACTGACGTGATGACTTCCCTATGTATATCTTTTGGCACGGACATTTTAACATAGAGACCACTTTAAGAGTAGAGCAGGTAATGCAGGTTTTTATTTTAATATTTTTACCTGTTACTAGATTAAAATATTCCTTACACTTTTCTAGATCCTGACATGCGGCACAATTTCTGCACAGAAAACAACCTTGTATGAAAGTGGTTTTCTCATTTCTTACTATATCAGAGTTAATCATCATATCTAATCAATTTTGAGATCTTCTAAAACTAAATAATGGATGATGTTGAAATTATTGTTCAAAGATTCGTCTGAAGATAATATATGGCGGGCAGCATGGTGGCGCAGTGGGTAGCACAATCGCCTCACAGCAAGAAGGTCGCTGGTTCGAGTCCCAGCTGGGTCAGTTGGTATTTCTGTGTAGAGTTTGCATGTTTGGGTTTCCTCTGGGTGCTCCGGTTTCCTCCAAAGACATGCGCTATAGGTGAATTGAACACGCTAAATTGGCCGTAGTGTATGTGTGAGAATGCAAGAGTGTGTGGGTGTTTCCTAGTGTTGGGTTGGAAGGGCATACGCTGCGTAAAACATATGCTGGATAAGTTGGCGGTTCATTCCACTGTGGCGACCCCTGATTCAAATAAGTTGAAAAGAAAATAAATGATAATATATGGCAATGTGATTTAATAAAATTGTTATGTTCATTATATGCTAATGAGCAATTTACTGAAAACTTTTAGTTTTTTAGTTGACATTACTGCCTTTGTAATCTAAAATTGATCTCTGAAAATGTTTGTATTTAATTAAATTCTTAGATTGTGTCTGTCTGAGGTATTTGTATCAGTTTTGAGAGTGCTATGATGACAATAAGCAGAAATGGTGAGGAGGAGGTGTCTGTTATGTTGTAATAACTCTTTTCCTGATCTTTCAGAATGTAATGCCTACTTCAGTACATCCAATCAGCATGCAGTAGAAAAAACAAGCCACGCCCACTGTTTTCTCATTTAATATTCTGTTTCTCTAGGAACTGCGTCACAATACGTCATTTATAGTTCCATAAAGAACATTTAACGTTCATACCGTAGAACTTTTCAATCCATAAAAGTTTTTTTTATAGTAGACAAAGGCACTTTAGAATGTTCTTCATTGTAAGAAAAATGTCTTTTTAAAGAAGCAGTCATCTGGTTCTTTAAATAGCCATGTATTGGTGATATTTTAGGGTGTTAACTCATCCGATGTGTTTCAGAAACATGAACTGTCCTGATGTAGAGTCAGCTTAACTATAAGTGAAGTGTTTCTAGCCTGCAGCAGTTTAATCCAGATAGATGGTCTGTCCCGTGGTGACTGCTGAATTAAAAGATCAGCATTTGTGAAATCTTAACATTGTCCAAGTGCTCATACACACCGTCCCGTATCCAGTGGGAGAAGGTCTTTAGTATGCAAATCTGAAAAGACCTAGTTATTACTCCGACTTCTTCACCTTCCTTACTCTGTCTTTCTCTCATATGTTTTCAATATCAGCCTCTCTTTCTCTCTCTCTTACACACACACACACACACACAATGACATGCATTACGCAGAGCTGTCGCTGTTCACCAACACTTTCTAATGAGGTGATGACCAACCACTTGTTATAATTGCTTTGGACTCCTTTTAATTTTCAAGCTTATTAATCATACGTAGAGTTATTTAAAATTGCATAAATTAATCTTAGATTAAAAAGCCTTTAACAGACTCAAAACAATTAAAGAGAGAGGTGAGATTTCCCCTGGGTTTGGCACTTTTACTTTAATAGAGAATTCAGGTGATTATCACACTTTGATATGGGGCTGTGATTAATGTAGCCACACTTTTAAATGAGATTTTCCCCCATTTATTTATTTTTTCTGTTGCATGTGTTGGAGAGGTAAAGCAGGGAGATGATAATGACCTAACTAACAGAGGATTTATTCTGCCTCTACACTCTGCAAGTGTGCTAAGCTAGCAGCAGGTGTGTTAATTAACGGAGGTCCCGTTTCTGACACACACAGAACAGAGGGACACACAGGTGGTGCAGTTTTGTGATCCGTCTCAGCATAGCCAAACAAGCAGGTGACTATTGAAGCTCTGATTTATTTTGAGGTCATCAAAAACGCACCCGTGTGTGTGTGTGTGTATGTGTGTATCTGTATGTGTGTGTGTGTGTGTGTGTGTGTGTGTGTGTGTGTCTGTTTGCATTAATTAGCAGATCTGCACAAACTGTCAACTTGTGTTTTGTTGGATACTTGTTCATAAGGGTAGGCTCTGATAGGGTGCATGCAGAAGGACATTTAATTTGTCAGTAACCTGGGTCAAACGTTTCCGGTAAACTGTATTCAGTTACAAAATCAGCGCAATTAGGGTCTGTTTTCTTTAAAAATCAACGATCTTCACTACCTAAATGATATAAGCTCTAAAGTGGGTCTCAGAATGTACAAGAAGCACTGCATTAAATAACATTTTTCCGCACCATGTCTTTAAAAAAATTTATATTTATTTTACTCCAGTATTTCCAATGGTGTTTCTGCACTCGCCTGCTAATCCTGACTGTGCATGCGTGTAAACGGCTTTTCATCTTGGTGTACGCTTCAAAAACGAAATGAATGCTGAAGTCTATTTAACTGAATATATTATAATTACATTACAGCAACGATGCTGTAAAAGAAAACGTATAAAACTGAAAAAGTCACATTAACCGTTCACCGGAAGTTTATTGGTATGGGAAGAAACACTCTGCATAGACCCTATTGATTCTTCAACTTCAAGCTGCTTTTATTTCAACAGTTTAATAATTAGTGTTTTTAATTATGGAGTTTTCATTTCTGTCATTTTACTGTTAAAATAGGTGATAGTCGGTATGGTTGTGATTTCAGTTTTTAAAATATTTATTTTAGTTTTAGTTTAAACCTTTTTATTTATTTTATTTGTTTTCAAGTATCAAGTTTTATGATTTTAGTTTTACAGTACAACAAATTGAAAACATAAAAATATTGGATTTACAAGAGTAATTAGTTTAATTTGCCATTTGCTGTAATAATTCTGTCAAGTTTTCCAAAACCGGCCTAACAAATTCAAGTTATTTAATTTAGGACACATAAATGCAAGCTTTGAAATTTAGTCACAATCAATGTTGGGGGTAACGCATTATAAGTAATGTGCATTACATAATAATATTACTTTTCTAAAGTAATGCTTTACTTTTAAAAATAAGTCATATTATTTGAGATTGTTAAAAAAATGTAATGCAAGTTATTTTTATCTTTTTTTTTTGGCTTTTACAAAGTATATGGCAGAATAAAAATTTCCTTAGTCTGGTTGAATCACACTCAATGAGAGAGCGTGCTGCGAGGGAACAGACAGTCGGCTCACACTCATCATCAGGTGTCTTTTTTCACAGCAGATGAGTCCGTGTACTGTTCTAGTAACTGAGTAACTTGGGATATTGGTTTATTTCAACTCAGAGGGGATATCCGGTATGTTAGTATTTACTGAGGACGCAAACGGTTTCACAACACTCAATGAACAATTTAATGAACTGGTTCGACTGGTTCTCTTATTAGATCCGGTTAAAATAAACGATTCATCCGCGAATCGCCCGTCATCACTACAGACAGTCAGAAACAGAAACAATGGCAGCCCAGAGACTTACATTTTTGCAGTGGATTCTTGATATTTTGAACTTCGAAGAAAAGAAATGGATTGATGTTAAGTATAGATTATGTAAGTAAAACTTTTGTCAACTACAGTTGAAGTCAGAATTATTAGCCCCCTGAATTATTAGCCCCCTTGTTTATTTTTTCCCCAATTTCTGTTTAATGGAGAGAAGATTTTTTCAACACATTTCTAAACATAATAGTTTTAATAACTCATTTCTAATAACTGATTTATTTTATCTTTGCCATGATGACAGTAAATAACATTTGACTAGAAATTTTTCAAGACACTTCTATACAGCTTACAGTGACATTTAAAGACTTTACTAGGTTAATCAGGTTAACTATGCATGTTAGGGTAATTAGGCAAGTTATTGTATAATGATGGTTTGTTCTGTAGACTATCGAAAAAATATAGCCAAAATATATATAATATATTCTAGCTAAAATAAAACAAATAAGACTTTCTCCAGAAGAAAAATATTATCAGACATACTGTGAAAATTTCCTTCCTCTGTTAAACATAATTTGGGAAATATTTAAAAAAGAAAAAAGAGGCTAAGAATTCGTACTTCAACTGTACAAGAAACACGACATTCAAAAAAAAAAAAAAAAAACTGGATGCAAAGCACTACCCTCACACCACACCTCAACAACAACAACAAATGATTGACATCAGTTCACGTTATTCAGGTAAAACAAATAGTTTGACCAAATAAAAAATGGTAGAACTACTGTAGAACACTACATTTTGTAATATAGTAAGATTTTTTTCCTTTGGGAAACGATTTATAAATTTGTTAAGACCACTTGAAGAAATTGATTCAATGTATAAAGCTCAAAGATTTATGTTGATTTGTTTTTCTTTTATCGTTTCACTCTTTATTGTGTTATTAAACATTTTAAAGGCTTAAATTCAGTTTTTACCTCATTATAATTATTTTTTTCATGTTAATACTCTTAGGCTTTAGTGCAATCTTTATCTCAGTGGACAGTGAATTTACTTTAACTAATAACACAAAACAAACAGCAAACATATTTCTTAACATGCTGTCATTAACCTGTATATACACCATGTATAACTCTGGGCTCAGAAAGTTTTCAAAATATAATTTTATTCTACATTTTTTAAAGGAAAATGAAGGTGAAGCTTATATACTGTAGGTGGTTGTTAAATGCAGAGCTTCTCTATAAAAGAAGTGAAAAAACACCTGCAAGTTCTGAAAGAGATCAAACCTCAAACGGAAAAGTAACGCAAAAGTAATATAAAGCATTACTTTCCATAAAAGTTACTAAGTACTGCATTTAGTTGCTTTTTTGGGGGAGTAACTCAATATTGTAAAGCATTTCTTTCGAAACTAACCCTCCCCAACACCGGTCAGAATTGTCCAACATTGATTGCTGTTAAACTCTTTTAAATCATTTATCTATTAAAAATTCAAAAAGTCTGTTTTAAGTCACTTTCCTTGGTCCAGAAGTGGCCAGTGTTGTAGAACTCCTCCATGAACTCTGTCCTGTCCTCCTCTGAGAGGTCTGAAGGCTGCTGTGTCTGCTGTCAGAGCTGGTCTCTGCTTGTGGAGTGGGCAGTGAGCATTGGGCTGGCCAGGCTGTGTGTGTGTGATTGATGAGATGGGTGGCTGGTAGAGTCGCCCTCAGGACTGCCCTCTGCAGCTCTCCAGCACTGAGAGTGATTAACCTCACTGTGGCACAGGCAGAGCTCACCATTAAGAGGACAGAACGATTGATGGCACAGCGCTGTCCTCGCTCACAACCAAAGGATGCGGGAGGATGATGTGCTGGAAGGGTATGAGAAGATCATAGATGTTCATTCTGCATCAGATGAACATTGGGTTAAGTCACGGAAATTGTGATAGTCTTTTCTGTAGTTTATTTTGTGACGTATACAGATAGATAAATTGGGTAATAAATACTATCAAACCTACGCTTAAACATAACTTTAACCCAAGTAGGAACTTGTACAATCTAGAACTTTCTTAGGCAGGTATACTGTAAGCAGTGTTGGGCAAAGTTACTTTTGAAAGTAATGCATTACAATATTGAGTTAATCTCCAAAAAAGTAACTAGTTGCATTACTTGGTTACTTTTATGGTAATGCTTTACATTATTTTGTGTTACTTTTGCTTACCTTTGTGAGGCTTGATCTCTTTCAGAACGTTTTCCTCTTTTTTTTTTAAATAGAGAAGCTCTGCAATTAACAATGCACTCTATGACCTACACCTTCATTTACCTTTAAAAGAACAAATAAAAAATTATAAAATTTTGACTTTAGGATAATAATTTTTTTGAAAACTTGCTGACTCTAGAGCTTTACCTGTCATATATACAGGTGAATGAAATTTTGAAGCAATGTGTTGTCTACGCTTGTACTTTTTGTCTAATTCATTATGTAAAATCACTGGTCAATAAGACAGTCCGCTTTTCCTTTTCTTCAATGTTTTCAAAATAATAAATGCAATGTCTTTATTGAGTGTGGGATTCAACGGGACTATGATCATTTCAATTCAGCAATTTTTAAAAAGCTTAACTAATTTAAATAATAAATAAGTCTTGTTACATTTTTTTTAAAGTATCAATATTATAATTAAATTATTTAGTCTGTTACTTAGAAAAGTAAAATAATTATGTAACTCGCGTTACTTGTAATGCGTTACCCCAACACAATCTCACAGCAATTCGTAACTTTTTGATTTAGTGGCTAATTCATATGAATTCGTACAATCTAATTCGTACATTTTAGTACGATTTGCTCATCCCCCAATGATGGTTGGGTTTAGGGGTGGGGTTAGGTGCCACGCCTCCTTTTTAAAATCGTACAATTTCGTACGACTGAACTCGTACGAATTAGCCTCTAAACTGACAAAACGTAAAATACTTACGTTTTCTCGTGAGATCAGGCTGGTTACCCCCAACACCAACTGTATGTATGTTAAGCACTATAACATCAAGAGGAACTAAAATACAAGACAGGACTAGATTTTTTCCCGTCAGGAATTGACTTGTTTATTGTGGTGTTGTACTGCTGCTGTGATCTCATGCCAGTAACAGATTGTTCTGCCCACCAGGCAGGTTTGAGTTTAAACAAACTCTGATGCAATTGCTCTGGTAGTGTTTTTATTTGAGTAAAGTCGCGGTCACACTGCACTTTTCGCCCCATTCATACGCATGCAAATGCGACAGACTGGAACAAGTTTCGCAGTTCACTGCATTGGAAAGTTCAAGCTTGGTGAACTCTGACCTGTAAAATCAAAGATCAAAGCATGACCTCTCTGTAGAGAAATTTAAAATATGAACCAATAGCTCTTTTTTTTTAATGACTAATCAGCTTGTTTAATCCCACCCCTTTTCAAAGCGCCATACGACAGAATTTTGCATGCTCACACTCTAGTGTGACCGCAGCATAAGTGTGAACGCTGACATCCCAGTGCCCATTTACACCAGTGGTTCTCATCTACAGTCCGGGACTGGATCCTTGTGTGTCAAATAGAAAGACATACAAAATGTGCAGGACGGGGCAATAGTATCTGGATGCAGCCTTTATGATGCAAGCTGAGGTTGTATCACTCACAGATGCAATGTCAGACACAATGCACTAAATGGAGCGAGTGACGTCACTGTGAGGGGTAGGGTTAGGGGTGGGGTTTGGTGAGCCCATTAAAAAGCGTTGGATGCAGCACATATTGCACTGCACCAGGTCTGCATCCAGACCCCTCACGGACAGGGGGATCCTGAGGACACAAATTGGGAACCACTGATGTACATTAACAAATGTGCTAGGACCACTGAAAAGATGTGACCTGGTCCGCTTTATGATGTCACAAAATGCATTGATGTATAGCACTGAATGCTTAAGCATATGAGCTATTTCTTATTGTAATCACTGCGCTGTCCATAACAGTTCTCTTCATGAGTCTGCAATGTGTCCTCTTGTGCAAAACAGCAGTTGTGTGTAATGGGGAATTCCTGCCATTTTTTTTCATTCATCTCATTCACTCAGATTACTTCTTTGTGTCTATATATGTGAGAGGCAGCACAGAGGAATGCTTTTTAAAAAGAATTCATAAGGCAATCCAGACACAGCCACTTTACGGGGAAACTGAAACTTGCAATGCTTGCACCGCTATTGAGTTCTTCTCCTTCTACTGATTTAGAAGTGACGCTGATGGGTGGCGCTCTGAGTAGAAATTGTTCTTTTAACTTGACACGGAGTCTATAAAAATGCTGCCCTCATGTGCACCGCGCATAGATGCGTAATGGTATGCAAGCAAAGTGGTCATGCATGTCTGTCAAGCACATGTTTACCTTGAAAACCAATGGAAAAACAGTGCATTGGAATGGACAAAATGCATTCTGTGGAAATGAGCCCTTACGCATTTTGTCAACTTTTCACAAGGTCTTTGCTTATAAAACAATACCTTCACGAATACAATATAGCTATGAGTGTGGGCCTACATACAGCATTGTTTTATATTTTAGGTCAATTTTGCCTTTGAACAGATACATCATAAAACCAGTTTTAGTCTCTTTACTTTCTTGTCTGTGGGTCAGTATAAATGGCAATGTTAACAGTAACCCAATTTTTACTCTCCAACAGCTGTGTGGAAATTGCACAAACGCACAAAATTAGAGGCAAATCTGTGCTTCGTCACGCAAATTTTCAAAGTGCTGATGCATGAGAGCTACTTGACAGACTGTGTTTGTCTGCGATTCAGATTCTTGCAGTGCAAAATGTGTTTTGACGGGTAAAGGAAAAGCGTTGAGGCGAGGAGGAGTCATAAACCTACAGCCAGTGAGAAGGCAAGATACAGTTGTTGTGTTATTGTTGGCACAATGTTGATACAGTTGATACATGTTGTGTTATGAAACATACACTCACAGTGACTTTATCAGATACAGCTGTCCAACTGCTAATCAGCCAATCACATGACAGCAACTCAATGCATTTAGGCATGTAGACATGGTCAAGACGATCTGCTGCAGTTCAAACCGAGCATCAGAATGGGGAGGAAAGGTGATTTAAGTGACTTTGAACATAGCATGGTTGTTGGTGCCAGACGAGCTGGTCTAAGTACTGAGTACTGGTCTGGTTTTATTTCAGAAACTGCTGATCTACTTGGATTTTTAGTGAGTGGAATTCTGTGGGTGCAAATGTCTTGTTGATGCCAGAGGTCAGAGGAGAATGGCCAGACTGGTTTAAGCTGATAGAAAAGCAACAGTAACTCAAATAACCACTCATTACAAGTGAGGTATGCAGAAGGGCATCTCTGAACACACAACCTTAAGGTGGATGGGCTACAGCAGCAGAAGAACACACTGGGTGCCACTCCTGTCAGCTAAGAACTGGAAATTGAGACTACAATTCACACAGGCTCACCAAAATTGGACAATAGAAGATTGAAAAAGTGTTGCCTGGTCTGATGAGTCTTGATTTCTGCTGTGACATTCGGATGGTAAGGTCAGAATTTGGCATCAACAATATGAAAGCATGGATCCATCCTGCCTTGTGTCAATGGTTCAGGCTGGTACCAATTAGTACCAATTGAGCATCGTGTTAACACCACAGCCTACCTGAGTATTGTTGCTGACCTTGTCCATCCCTTCATGACCACAGTGCACACATCTTCTGATGGCTACTTCTAGCAGGATAACGCGCCATGTCTTAAACTGTGAATCATCTCAGACTGGTTTCTTGAACATGACAATGAGTTCACTGTACTAAAATGGCCTCCACAGTCACCAGAACTCAATCCAATAGAGCACTTTTGGGATGTGGTGGAACGGGAGATTTGCATCTTGGATGTTCAGCCAACAAATCTGCAGCAACTGCATGATGCTATCATGTGAGAAATATTTCCAGTACCTTATTGCATCTATGCCATGAAGGATTAAGGCAGTTCTGTAAGCAAAGGGGTGTTCAACCCGGTACTAGTAAGGTGTACCTAATAAAGTGGCCAGTGAGTTTAGTTTGTGGATTGACTCCGTCATCAATTTGTAATGTTGTGTGCATACAACAGCAATTAAATATTAACACAGACATTTGTATAGTGTGAAAGATCTGTGATCCAATTACTTAAAAAATGTGCAGTGTGTTCCCAGTATAACCAAACTAGGACTCAATTCTACTTTTTCCCCATCCATACCAAATAAACGGAGAGAAACTACAAGCATCAACCCACTTTAAGAAACAGTTGTTGCTTGTTTGTCAATCAGATGTTCTAAAAGATCTGTTCCAAAAATATAATCTAAGAACAATATCTGAAATCCCTCACTGAAAAACTAAACGCAATTGGCTGTTGGTGTAAACACAATATATTTACTGTTCTTGGTGTGAACACGTCTTAATTCCTGGTTAGTACTTAAGAGGCTTTGTGGCTAAGAAATTGGGGCTGATGTGCTCATTTCAACTGCTCAATCTGTCGCTGTTCATCTGTTCTTCTCATTTTTATGGAAGTGCCCAGCAAGAATTATGTTTCAGAATTTGCTGTATTATCCCTGCTGTATTTACTGCAATCCATTGGTGTCAAGCAATCATAATTGTTGTTCAGTCTCCATTACTAATTTATATTGCTCTTATGTATCAGTGAAGCGTCATATTGAAAATTAAAACTCATTGGAAATGTTTCTGTTCTTCTCTTTTCTTCAGGACCACCCATTTATTGTGCAATATAATGACGGCAACACTGATGTGGTGTCCATGTGGGTGTGCCGCAGCCTAGAGGACCGCAAAGCCCAGCAGCCACAGAGACTCATGTGAACAACACTGGCACTGCAGAGTTATGGGAGATGGTGTCCACATTCCCTCACTTTACTCTTCCACTGAGAAACAGCAGCTCACATATAGAGCACCTCCTCCTCCCATGCTTGAATTTAATGGTGCACGGTGAGATTATGTTAGCATTCTGCAAATGAGGATTTTAACCGTGTATATTGGTTTGCACTGATGCAAATCTTCAGCTTTGTTCTTCTGCAGCGTCTTTTTGTAAGTAAATGTTTCCACAGAAGATCATCACAGGGGGGATGTTGCTTGCTCAACTTAGATTTTGTTGAAAATACCATCTCTTTCTGTACTTAAAGCAACAATCTGGTTTTGCCAAAACATTGTGGGCACATCATAAATCATCTTGAGTTCAGTGAAACATTACGGTTTTCAAATATATGGGGTTGTGTGGAGCATTGCCCCCTGCTGCAGTGCAAGTCATGCTGCTGTTGTTTTAAAAGCCACTTTTTTGTCGAGTTTCACAAATGGCCTGCCAGTTGTGGCAATACCCAATTGAAGTTAGAAAAATGTGATGCCTTGTTATGGCGGAAGGCGGTGGACGGCAGCTTGTGCACATGAGCTTGAGTTTCCTTCTTGCCCTTGCCAGTTTTGAACTTTATTCAAGTGTATATATATATATATATATATATATATATATATATATATATATATATATATATATATATATAAACTTAATATTACTTTTGCGTTAGATACATTTTAAGATCTATGTACACTACCATTTAAAAGTTGTAGAATTTTCAAAGAAATTATTTTTCTTAGCAGAGATGCATTGAAGTGCTCTTATTATGATGCTATTTTAAACGTCTCCATTTTTTGGAGTTCTCCAATAATAGATTTACACGAATCCAAGGTCAAAAAACGTTACATTTCTTTAAATGTACATTTCAAGTCACATCATTTTTTGAAATAATATCAAACAATTTCCAATTTGTTGGTCCACCACTTGCAGGAACAATAACAATGGTGCTGCTGATTTCACCATATTAATCCTTTATAGGCCACTCATTGAACTCATAAATGGTTACTGGGGGTTACTACAATACATTTTAAGTATTTTACTGTTATGACTTTAATGAAATAATTTTATTGTAATCAACGTCGATGAAGTTACCGTATATGATTCTTCGTCGAATAAAGGGGTAAATCGAATTCCAGTGATGAAACATTTGAAAGCTACTTGATCAACCTGAAGCTCTTCTGCAATCACGACTCAAGCAGGACATTTTAGAGAATATAACGAATCACACACATTCTTATTGAGTTCATGACCAATCAGATGCTTTAAGATTAGTTACCACTGAACACACTGAAGTTTGTGCACACACTTTTGGAGATTCTTTCATTATAACCAAAGTGAATATACAATTGACTGTACTTAAGAGATTGGTTCTTTTTAACATGTTGTTGACAAAAAAACTATATAGAATGTCAGGGTGGGTCATAGTAAATGTATTCGCGGGCAGCTGATTTGCATTATGGAAATCTGGTATGGATAAGTCAGTAACAAAAGTGAAATGGGAATTGCTGAGGGATCGTTTTGTTTTTAACGATCTGTTTTCTTTTTGGTTGCTCAAATTCAGTTTTTTGTTAATCATTCATTCATTTTTCTTCGGCTTTGTCCCTTTATTCATCAGCGGTCGCCACAGTGGACTAAACCGCCAACTTATCCAGCATATGTTTTACACAGCGGATGCCCTTCCAGCTGCAACCCAATACTGGGAAACACACACACACACACACAAAATGACAAATTTAGTTTATTCAGTTCACCTATATCCCACATCCTAAAACCCACGCCAACACGGGGAGAACATGCAAACTCCACATAGAAATGCCAACTGACCCAGCCAGGACTCGTACCAGCGACGATCTTGCTGTAAGGCGACAGTACTAACCACTGAGCCACCGTGTCGCCCAATTTTGTTATTAAAGGAACAAATTAAAAAAAAAAAAAGTGTTATATTAAATTAACATTTTGCCATTGTGTGGCTAAGAAGTTACTTTCAAAACCAGTAACAATAAATCACACCAAGCTCAAACTTTTGATTGGTAGTGTACATTTCAACATTATACAGCAAATCAGGTGAGTCTCATGAGCCATTTTGAAAAGAAAATCGTAGAAATTAACTTGAGATGAGAATTCAGATGAGAATGTGAATTAGATCACATTAGCATCAACATATCCCTCCCATACAGACAGATTAACACAGCAGGATTCACAGTGCTGGTGGAGAATGCCAATAGTGACTCATAAAACACTCCTTTAAGCCAGAATTTTCTAGTAAAATGGTAAGCAGGCCCCCAAACAATACAAATGTATACATCTAAATGAACTGTATTCACTTTTCTGAGAATTTGATCAAAGTTGCTCACATCAGGGACATTGTTCATCACATCGGCCTTCTTTTCTGACATTTTAACAACCCATTTAATGTTTTATCAGTGTTACTCAAGCGATTGTTTTAAATGCAAGTGGCAGTTTTGTTATTATTATTGTTATTTAGATAATACTGTTTTTCAGTGCCTGAGTTATTACATCTGTGGTCACAACTGCCAGTCACCATTTTTTAAAATGGTAAATTGTCAAACACCAAAGCCAAATACATAATACTTTTTTACTGTATTATTATTTATAATATTTGTTAATGTTCAGCTATCTCAAATTAATTTCTCAGATTATAATGAACATTGGCCAAAACCAAACCTGACTAGCGACCACATAATGCAATTGAGGTGAGGTTTGCACATAAAGCTAATTGTCTTAATAAAATCTTGCAGATTTCATTGTGTTTAGCCCTCTGCACTTCATGCTTCTTGTTTTTCAGGATAATCCAAATACATTTTTATGACTGATTTGTGAAGATCTACCATATGCATTGTCTGGTTTCATATAGCACAAGTCTCCGGATCATATAAGGTATCATTCACATGAAAAATGAGCTATTTTCTCTTAGTGACACTGTTTATATATGAGTAGTTACATTAACATACTCTAAAGGTTTTAAGTTATTTAAAAGATGAATAATTGAGTATATAGCATTCTAACCTTAGAAGACACTATTTATTTAAACAGACTGGATTAGGTTTAGGTTTATCCCTCAGATGATTAGCATTACATAGCTTACATGTTGTGTGTTTGAAAGGATGGTGTTTGATTACACATAATTCATTAGTGGTCACGGGATGCAGTTTTGGTCCAGTGTTTTCCGAGTGTTTGGGTCCATACAGGACAACTACAATGAGGAGGACAGGAATTTGATATGGGGGTCGGAGTCACTCTCCTCTCCACATGAGTGCATATTGAACCGGATCACTGTTAGTGTTCATTTACAGAGTCCGGCCTTAATGTTTACAGTAACACTGCATCGGATGTGACGTTATGGTGATCGATACCATCAAAGAAAGCATAATTAATATCCAAATGGAACGATGTTGTTTGTGTGTTACATATAGTTAAAGTCAGAATTATTAGCCCCCCTTTGAATTCTTTTTTTCTTTTTAAATATTTCCCAAATGATGTTTAACAGATCAAGGAAATGTTCACAGTATGTCTGATAATATTTTTTCTTCTAGGGAAAGTCTAATAATAAAAAAGTATAAAAATAAGAATAAAAGCAGTTTTTAAAAAAAATCATTTTAAGGCCAAAATTATTAGAAATAAACGGGGGCTAATAATTCTGACTTTAACTGTATATCACGTATACAATAGTGACCAAAAGTGATGTCCAGAGGAGACATTTGCACAATTTTTGCTTTTTATTACATTAAAATGTAAAATTTTAAATGTATTAATATGAGGAAAAACTAAACCACAGAGCACAGCGCAAACAAAAGTTTTACATGCATGATAACTGTGTGATTTGCTTAAAATTCTCATCAGCAATATTGTTGTGCATGAATAGAGGGCAAATCAATACATTTTCCTTGGCTAGACATCACTTTTGGCCTTTCTCATTGGCAATTGGCTGAAAAGGTTTATTTTAGCTTGATGTGTGTTGCTGTATTGTATTAAATATATACATAGAATATAATATAAACAGTATATGGCCTATAATCTACCTGGATTACATTTTGAGGACAAGATTCTAATAGTACTTGTAATTAGATTAGGTTTTTAAATGATTATAATCATATTACAGTTACTTTTAAATGAATTGCCTTATTAACGTAAATTATTAATTAGGGATGCTCCGATCAGGATTTTTGGAGCAGATACTGAGTACCAGTTCCTTGTCATGGTGATTGGCTGATACTGAGTACCGATTCTAATGCCTAAAGCTTTATATAACTTTATTATTGCATATAGCACATTTTCCCTTCAAGTATGGTACTTAAGTGAAGATCTCTCCTTTCCTAAGAGAATAAATGAAGGATGTTGCATATAATCCCTCAAACACGTCTCTTATAAAAATTTTGTATGGACACATCATGGTCAGAAGCAGTTTTACAGATAAGATGTAAAAAAAATTGATAAGAAAAATTGCAAATGACGAAAGAACTCAAAACAAACAAAGTGATTAAAAAAAACACAAAGTCGTAAACAAACATTTGCGATCGGTTCATGTGATCAGTCATAAAATGTGATTATCGGCCGATAACGATTGATCGGAGCATCCCTATTATTAATAATTCTGCAATTGATTACATATAACAGATTACATGTAATATGTAATACAATTTTAGGGACAGTTAGATTTAAAAGTCTAATCAGATTGCAGTTACTTTTTCATGGATGTCATGTTAATAATCTGCCTTCCATGCTTCGCAATTAGGGAACAAATTTAGGCTACTTGTTGAAAGTAAATTCAGAATATGTTACTTAATATAAGTATAGTATTTAAGATTGTTACTGATTACATGTTATGGAATATACTGAATTATAATTTATATATATCAAGGCACAATGGTAAAAAAAATTAAGTCTATAAACATGCTAAAGTCACATACAAGTGTGTCAAATAACTTTATAATAGATAGATTGTCTTTATCAGTGAAAAAATGGCCATTCTGAAAGTAAATAACTGAAAGTCATTTTTGTTTTGTTCAACGTATACATTTAGGGACAATCAGCAGTCCAACCACACTGACTGAAGCAGAAAGTCTCATTATAGCAGCAGTATATGGGCCCCAGCAGGTAAAGGCCCTCGGTATTCCTCCTCCTCCGGCTGCTGGGGCCCATATACAGCTGCTCTAATGCGACCTTTCTCCTGCAGTCCAGTTTGATTAGCGAGGGGGCCGGACGAGCACTAAAAGACCTGTTCACAGCCATTACCAAGATTCCTTTATCAATGTCTAGTAATTAAAATGTCACCACTTAATTTTCAGGCCACGGTGAACCTCTTGTAGCAATCTTTTCCTAATAAAAACAGTAATCGAAACGCTATTTTCACTCGAAACAAAAAGGTTGCGGCAGGCGACTCGGAGTGTCAAGGCGACAGAGATCAATATGAGAGAAGCTGATTGATCTCGCGCTAAAGTGAAATTTATTGGGGTCGTGCTTTTATACGAGGCGGATATAACAGTGACTGTAGAACACTGCTTTTCAGCTGATGCGTTTATTAAACCTCTCTTGCTGAATTAGTCTGTCTTTGATTTATGTGCCAATCTTCTCTATGACCTCCAGGACAGAATCTCCTATTTCTCCAAATCTGAAGGGTTTTCGTCTTTGTTACTTGAGCTTGTTAGTGTGTTCTCTGAATACAATGAAAAGATTATTTTTGGTTTAAGGTACAACAATTATGTTATGTTTGAATTCGGCTTGTTGGTTATTGAAAATACAACAAATAACATTTGATGTTGGAGAAAATAGTTGCTCTCTCCTGATAATTGCCTTTAATTTTGTAAAGGTTCTTGATTGGCACCGATGATTCTTTCACAATGGAACGTTCCTTAGTGGAAAAAATGTTCTTTATGTAATGGAAATATTCTTTATGGAAATATTTTTTTAATTTAATCAAAAGCAAAATATTTTGAGACGTTAACATTAATAATATCTAAAGAAAACAAGTATCTTGACGAATTCCTGGCTAATAATACGACATTTCTTAGATTATAAATACTTTTTAATACGGCAATTTTAAAATTAAACATTATCTTATTTAATTGTATCCTCATTACCACATTTCATATGTGGTGATAACGTGTTTCCTAATAATATTATCTAAAAAGATCATACACAAAGCGCTACAGCCTAATGAATACGTTTTTCTCCATGTAGTTCATACTTAGCAACTGGCCTATATAAAGTTTCTTTAATTAGTTTACTCATGCTCGTGTAATATAATAGCATGTATATTAATGAGCCAATAATGGCATATGTCGTCTTGAAACACAATATTTATCGTATTGATTGAACCGTTATGTAAAAACAATCATTGATTATTTAATAGCATGTCAGAGAGGTTACTAAGTCCATCAAGAAACCTGACTGGTGCTAAAATTAATAATGATAAATATATGCAAACAATAATAGCCTATAAATGCGTTATTACTGTGAGAATTCAGTGCTGTGAGGATTTATGTGAACTTGTAAATTGTTTACGCATTTTACAAGGCTTGTTTCTTTTTCTCACAGGTCTGTCTAAATGATGACAGGGTGGCTTGTTTAAAAACGGGTGTTGTGTATCTGTATACCTGCTCGGGGGAGGATCCAGTCTTGTAGGACATGTGAGCCCCTGTCTCTCCGCCATAAATGCTAACAATGCTGCATTGAGTCTGACCTCTAAATAATTAACAAGAAAGGAATAATTACAGAATAAAATTGTAATTATTGTTGGGCCAGAACGGAGCTTCTTGGTTGTGAAAGGAGACACGGCCAGGCAGATCTGGTTAAAGTTTCCCTTCCTATTAATATTGAATTAGGTTAAGCCGGTGGCCCCTTGGTCACAGGACACACTGAGCATCGCTTGACGGATTTTTAAACTTTCCCGTTTTTTCATCTCTGTCGTCATATAGGCTGTATTTTATCCTCAAATATTTTGGAAAAATATTTCAATACAAACGCAGCCAGTTGTACTTGTGTCAAGATACACGTTCAGTTAATGTAAAATACACTTTAGCTCGAAGCGTTTTAATAGTAATGACTTTGCTAAGAAGAAACATCCCTCTGAGGCATTTTTGGACATTATTAACTAATTGATTCAGCTAATTGTTAACATTTATATAATTAATTACCGTTTATTTTAACGTCTGTTTTGACACCTTAACGAATGACAGCAGCAGAGTAAAATGGACGAGGGCTGGAATAATTAAAGGTGGGAAATATCTGACACATGAGTAGGTTTTAAAAAAAAACAGGCTATATCAGTTGTTTTAAACAGACTTTGTAAAAACATTGTCTTTCTGTGCAAACCATCTAAGAGAGGGAGAGACTGAAACGCGTGACCGATGATACCTGGACAAACCGCCAAAACATTTCTGAGGGAATGATCATTTTCCACTGTCGTATTTCAAAGTGGACAGCACAACTTTGCCCGGTTCGATATTGATATCTTTACGTCAAGACTTAGTGGGGTTAACTGAAGGGCATTGATCAGGTTTTAAATAGTTAATACGGCCATATAAGGTTGCACCACTTACCTCAGTCCATTGCTCTGATATATCACTGTTTGTACACACTAGCCGCTCTCACTGGCTGGTGTGTTTAACAAATGTGCATCATTCACTGGGAGACATGTGACGTAAAATGCAATGACCACGAGCTTCTAATAGCTGTTTAAACAGTGCGTGCCCCGCGGACATGCCGCCTAAAGGAAATATTCAATGCTAATATATAATAATATTGTTTGTTTTTCGAGTGTCACTCAAAACAGAACAGTTCAAAAATTAATGGAAAACTTGTTCATCTATGAGAAAAAAAGACATGTAAAAAGACGTGTATGATATCATAAAGAGGAAGAAACAAAGCATCATAATTATCAGTTGTTCATTGTACATCCTGCCTATTTCCATGCGCAATCGCCTATGCGCAAAACCGTTTAAATTGAACTTAGATACCAACAAAGGCAGCAAATGCCTATCTATCTATCTATCTATCTATCTATCTATCTATCTATCTATCTATCTATCTATCTATCGATCGATCTATCTATCTATCTATCTATCTATCTATCTATCTATCTATCTATCTATCTATCTATCTATCTATCTATCTATCTATCTATCTATCTATCTATCTATCTATCTATCTATCTATCTATCTATCTATCTATCTATCTATCTATCTATCTATCTATCTATCTATCTATCTATCTATCTATCTATCTATCTATCTATCTATCTATCTATCTATCTATCTATCTATCTATCTATCTATCTATCTATCTATCTATCTATCTATCTATCTATCTATCTATCTATCTATCTATCTATCTATCTGAAGCTATAAGCAGCTCAGTTAAATTCTAAACTGGCAGTACTATTTGTTTTGGAGTAGGCTAGTGGAAGCAAACGGTTAATACCAGAATCGGATTTGATCTCAGTGGGTGTGCCTTCTTATTCTTTTTGGCGTCCCCTCTCTTGAAGTAGATCGCGCACAACCTATTAAGAAGAGACACGAGCTCCGGGACTGCCATGTGGTCACTCGGCTCGCGCTCCCGTCACCACGCACGAGAGCTGAGAGGGATGGAAACTCTAAAGCTGTTTTGAAAGGGAAGACTCTACACAGACTCGCAGTTTTCATCCCGCACTTCACACGGACGATTTGTCCCTCTTGATTTAGGCCTGTTCGTTTGAGGCACACTCGCTCTTCTGACGTTTCTTGATCGAAAAAAGGTACGTTTTTTTATATTTATAATTTGTTTGATAGGCCTATATAATAAGCATGGTGTGCTTTTTTATTTAATTACACGCTCGTAAATGTCTAACTTATTTTTAATGCACATTTCTCAATCTAATGTTTATGAAACATTAGACTCATATTTAAAATATGCTTGATCCTTGATTACGAAAGGAATTTTATAGCATTTCAAGTTCAGGTGATATAATTTGGCAAAATAACTAATATTTGCACATGGTCTAATGTAAACATTACGGAAACGTCTGGGAAACGAAAATATGTATTGGACTAAATTATAAAAGCTTTCTGCGCAATGTTTTAATTATAAATGATGAGAGTTTTATTAACAGATCAAAGTCGAACAACACAGGCTGTGTAATTACACAGAAAGCGGCTTACTGCTTCTTTTCCTTGTTGATAAGCTCATTGGAGTAGCTAAAAGATTCTTCCCTTCTGCCCCTTTGCGTATTAGCGCCGTAAGAGGCCTTTAAGTAATCGCTCCGGCTTCTGAGCCGATTTGAAGACATTAAGCAATGATGCAGGCTCTCAGGTCAAAGAGTGCGAGCTTTTAAGGATTGTCGTCAAAATATTTAACCTAAAAATGAAATATTAATTGTGGGCCTAAGTGTTAATTGGTTGGTTTTACATTGTTAATTAAAACGTTAAATGTTATCTAACAATACTGTGTAATACAATGCTAAAAATATTGTATTTTTTATCTTGCAAAGTTAATTTGACTAAAGGTTAAATTGACTTATTGACTATTGAAATTACTGCAATTATCATATACTGTCTTCTTGTTTTGTTCATTTTAGATAATGTGCGCCAATATGTAATATAATCAAACCAGTTTTAGCAATAACAATATTAATAGTTATTACCTATTATTCGTATAATTAAACTTTAATATTACTATTTGTTTCTGTAAATAATAATATTGTAAAGAATATATTATGCTGGGAGAAAGCTTGTTCAAAACACATTAATAATTGTAAATGTCTAAGGGGTAGCATAAAATATAGTTCTTGAATTGTAGTGTGATTTTACATTTCTGACTCCTCCACAGACTTCCAGGAATGGAGTCGATGCCCAGTCAGCTTTCTACGGGACGAGATACTTGCTCTTCCCCCAGCTCGAAGCAAGAACTCCAGCCTTATTCTGGCAGCAGCTCGATGAAGCCAAATCAAGTGAGTGAGACTGCGCTGTACGGAGTGCCCATCGTCTCTTTGGTAATCGACGGCCAGGAAAGACTGTGTTTGGCGCAGATTTCCAACACTTTACTGAAGAACTACAGCTACAACGAAATTCACAACCGACGTGTGGCGCTTGGAATTACGTGTGTGCAGTGCACGCCGGTGCAGTTGGAGATCCTGAGGCGCGCGGGGGCTATGCCCATCTCCTCGCGTCGCTGTGGCATGATCACCAAACGCGAGGCCGAGCGCCTGTGCAAATCATTCCTCGGGGCTCACAATCCTCCCAAATTACCGGAAAATTTTGCTTTCGATGTTTCACACGAGTGCGCCTGGGGGTGTCGGGGAAACTTCATACCTGCCAGGTACAATAGCTCCAGGGCGAAATGCATCAAGTGCACCTATTGCAATATGTATTTTTCACCAAACAAATTTATATTTCATTCGCACCGCACACCTGAATCGAAATACACACAGCCGGACGCGGCTAATTTTAATTCATGGAGACGCCATCTAAAACTCACCGACAAAAGTTTGGCTGATGATCTTTGTCACGCGTGGGAGGACGTCAAGGCCATGTTTAACGGCGGGAGCAGAAAACGTGCAATGCCGGGTAGTGGATCCGAAATGTCCTCCCATCTCAAACCGCAGTCCTCTGGCAACATCACGCAAACTACTTCCTCCGATATCCCTCACAAAACTTTGCGCTGTGACGACGACCGTGGTAACCTCAGTTTAAGCAACAGCGTGCGCAACTATCCGGTCATCCCTGTGCCTAGTAAGAGTTTCGGCATGCTCCAGAAGATCCCGCCACCCATCTTCCCGCATCCTTATAGTTTCCCAGCATTTGGACTGTGTCAAAAGAAGGACGATGGAGTTGGTGAGCAGAATAAGACCAATGTGCCCAGTGTGTTTTGGCCCGGTGCAAAGGACGGTATCTATCCGTCCTTCCCAATGTTTTGGCCCACCGCGGGCAGCCTGCCGCTCTCATCCTACCAACCAAAACCACACGCGGACTTACTGGGTGGCCGGCAAACCGAAGCAGAGATGTCAGAAAGTGAGCGGGGAGGAAACACACCTAGAGACAGTCTGTTCGATAGCGAGCGCTGCTCCAGCTCACAGTCCCTCAGGAACGACGAGGACAAATCTGGGGACGAGGCCAGGTCAAGTGAGGGTCAACCCAGCACTCCGCGCAAGCTCAGCTATATTTCTGCGTTCAGACCAGTGGTTAAAGACGCAGAAAGTATAGCCAAGCTTTACGGGAACAGGGACGCGTACAGCGGAGCACATCCTGGTCATTTGTCGCCTGACTTTGTGAGCGAGAGCTCCAGCTACAGATCGGCTTCTCCGTGTGCGGACAGCGGGGAAGAGCCAGATGTGGACGTGGAGACTCACAGAATTCCCGAGGATGAGGAATCTATACAACTTTCCGTAGATGATCGGCAAAGTCCCGTAAGGGAAGACACCCCAACGCCTCTGCCGGACGATGACCACCAGACGGTCACTTTGAGTGACTCGGGCTCCCCTGATCACAAGCAGAACAAGCAGGTGGCGAAGAAAAGTGATGCCATTGCTTACGATGTGAGTGACACAAACTGTAACGTTTAATGCCAAAGAAGCCATTAAATTCTATATCTATAAATATTAAAGCATCAAATAATTGACCCCAGGTTATTGCAAAAATGATTCTGAATCATGGCAGAGTGAACAAAAAAAGCAGTCATTTCTCAGGATGGCACACTTGTCTAATACAGCAGTTTCAGCATTATTAGCGTGTAATGACGCTTAACTATGAGCCTGTGGACTCTATATGTATAGATTTCTGTTTGTGAACAATTAGCAATTTACGTTGTTATGGATACACCTCGTTTTAATCCTGTTTATTGACGTAAAACGGTCTAAATAAAAGCGCCCATCGGCGCGTAATTATAGTAAATTAAATGTTTAGAATGAATGGTCATTTCTGTCGTCGCCCGCGGGCTATTAGTGTGTTGGTGTAAGGGCTCCCCTGTGGATACTGTGCAAATTATTCTCTTTGTCAGTCCATCTGACTGAATGCACCTTGTAATACGAGTAATTTGCCTGGATGTTGCCAGATATGCGTGTAAAGATTACGGTTAAACGCAGTCTATTGTTTGACGAATTGTTGCGTAAAAAGAATGAAATTACAGGCACCATAATTGGTGTTGTATTTATTTTTAAATGCTTGGCTAATTTTTGCAGGTGTACTCACATGAAAAGGATGGAGCATCTCTTCAGAACACCCTGTCCTGTTCGGCCTCTAAACTTTCTCGCTGCGCGCAAGAAACAAATGGTAAGAATTGAATAAACTGGTATTTAAATGTTTTGTCTAATTTAATAGTATTATAGGTCTTTTTTACTGACTTCAATTTCGATTATTTTGAGAGAAACATGTTGATTATGCACTACAATTAAGTGACCTGCTAACATAAATATATTTCCTCTAGATTCACACATTTCAAACAGTACTGACGACGAATGTGAATCACAAAAATCCTGCTCGGACCAAATTAGCGTTAGCAGAGAGAATTCAAGTGAGTTGCATATATACAATATTTTAAGCTTTTAAAAGCAACATTATTTGTTTATTTAATATTTATTTTCTTTATAATTTTTAATACGATATTTTTGTTTCTTATTTTCTGCCAGTTGACGCAGCATTGAGAAGTACTGATAACAGATTTAATTTCGAGAAAGACATCGAGAATATGGCGAAAGGTAACAGAGCGTAAACATTCAGTTTACATTCATTGTTATTCACAACAAAAGACTTCACGCAAATAACGTTATAAATTGCGAACACAAGTAGCAAATTTCTTTTCATGAAATTTTAATTTAATAATGCTTTAGCCAGTTTATTTTAGGGCAAATATTTAAGCTTTTGGTGTACAATGTTTGCCCCCTTAATTTGTATTCATTATGCATTTAAAAATGAATGAGATCGCTGCACAGTTGTGTATTACTGAAAATTGTCCTTGAACTGCAGACGATCCACACTGCCGGGCTCGTTTTCCTCACAGCCCTCAGGCAACTGTCCTAATTATTTTGCAATGTCATGCTTGAGAACACGGGGATGGTGTGTTTAGCCTTAGTAACCTAAATAGCACTATTAGACAAGAAAAACTGAAAGAAAATACATGATCCAAACAAATACAATTCTGATTTATTTGGGCTAATTTTCTTTTTAAAAATAACTGTAGCTTACTCAAAAGCTATTGAGAGATATGGTGATTAAGTCATAATGATATGATAAATCATGGGACCTCTATTGGTTTTCCACAGAGGAGCTCCAAAAGCAGCTCTTGGAGCAAGTGGAGCTGAGAAAAAAACTGGAAAGGGAATTTCAAAGTTTGAAAGGTAATTAACAGATGCCTATTTTTTTACAAACCATGCTTTTATTGTAGTTTATAATTTCTTCTATTTATAACTTAATGCATGTTGACTCTAACAGATAATTTTCAGGATCAAATGAAGAGGGAACTGTCTTATCGAGAGGAGATGGTCCAGCAGCTGCAGATTGTGCGAGGTAATTTTGCACTAGTGACGAGAAAAGGCTAGACGCTTCTAAAAGTAACACTTGCATATTTTTACATTTCTATAATTTTTTAAAGATAACATTAGGTCACTGGGAATTTAATGTTTGTGACCCACTTCAAATGATTTATTAATTTTTCTGTTTATTTTATTTAGACACATTGTGCAACGAGTTGGATCAGGAGAGAAAGGCTCGTTATGCAATTCAGCAGAAGCTTAAAGGTAATTTAGAAATATACAGTGCTCGGCATAAATACACCCCCTCACAGTTCTCTTTAAAATTCATATTTTTCTATAGGATGCTTTAAAATAATATGTTTGTGTATATACATTAAAATGGAGATTCTTAAGTTCACAGTCCAA
Source organism: Danio aesculapii (assembly GCF_903798145.1). Classification (NCBI taxonomy): domain Eukaryota; kingdom Metazoa; phylum Chordata; class Actinopteri; order Cypriniformes; family Danionidae; genus Danio; species Danio aesculapii. The sequence continues at coordinate 32,621,130 of NC_079441.1, read as the reverse complement.
AAACTAATACACTCAAATTAATATGTTGGGGGGAAACATGAAATAATGTTTGAACAAACCGGAAAACATTCAAATTTAGTTGAAATTTTATAGTTTGTAATTTTTGTTTTGCAATTGAAATGTATTATCTTTCTATTCCTTAAGATGTTAGGTGACCAAACTTTAATTTAAATGAATATAAGTGTTTAATAAAACCTTTTTTTAAATGCACCAAAATTATTGGCTATTTTTACTGAAAAATGGATGCAAATATTAGTTTTCAAAAGGGGGAATACTCATTTATTCTGAGCACTGTACATACACAATCAACTGCAATGAAAAATGATATAAGGAAAATACAAAAGAAATATGCAAGTGGTACTTTTTAAACATTGTGTTTGGCTAATACTTGGAAAATACATTGAATGCCTATTCTGACTAATTTCACTCAAGTAAAATATTAATTAGCATAACCGAGTCGACCTAAATACGTTAATTTATACCAACAAAACCTTGAAGTTAAATTGTCTCTTTTTTATTTTTTATAGTAGAGTAAAGAATAATGATATGCAACCACACTTTATACATTCACCAAATGTGAGCCAGCTATTTCGAGAATGTAAAGGATTACATGGGTTTAGCAGTAGATTTCCCTTGTGCCATGATTCATGGAACTAAATCCTCCTTTTCCCTAGAAGCTCACGACGCTCTTCACCATTTCTCCTGCAAAATGCTCACTCCACGCCACTGCACAGGGACCTGCACTTTTAAGCCCCCTCTCTTACCACCTTAACTTAAAAAAAACTGCATCCCAGGATTCAAGTGACATCTGTGAACCTCCCGTGAAGGAATTCTCCATTCGCACTCGGTTTGAGTTATGCACACTGGACACTGAGGACCGAGGACTGCTGAATCACAATCACTGGCATTTGAACATTCTGCTGTGGATGAAAGTGTCTAGGATTACTTTAGGAAAACAGAGTAAAACAAGCCAGAGGATGTCATCGATAAGCCCTCAAATAATTATCCTGTTACTTGTGTAAATAGGTTGATTTTTTTTAAAACAATACAAATACATAATATGTGGCAATGTGCAATGAACTGTATAATGTGAAATTTCATAAACTGGAATTGTCGATTATTCTCATTATTTATGTATTTATGCGTTTTTACATGTATTTAGTTCTTTTCTCAAAATGAATTCAATGGTGTGCTATTACAAATGAATTGTGTATCATCAATATTAAGCACTTTAAATAAGCAACTTTTCAGACCTGTCTATATCCTAACATGAATCAGTTCAAAAATGATTCAAAGTCAATTGTATTTACAACAAACACACCTTCAAACAAGCACTTAGCCCTAATTTCCGTAATAAACAGTTGAGAGAGTTGTTAATCCACATGAAAGTGCTCAAACGAAATGACACAGGACCTCTGGAGTGTTTCTTTCTTCAGTTTTTCTTTTTTTCTTGAAAATAAAACATTCTCTTGCCTCGTTCTTCAATAAAAGTTCAATTAAAGCCACAAAAATTGACTCGTGAATTAAAAAAAAAGGCCTTTCATACCTTCAAAAAAACAAAACAAAAAAACAAAACAAAATGCGGCTGTAATGGAAACTGTACCGGCGTTACCTGGAATGTATGCGTGTAATGACGCCCTCCTCGGCTTGATCTTGCCGCATGCAGCCTATAACAAATAACACTATATTTCAAACATCGGTATTTACAATGTATTCTCATTAATATATGATTTATTATCTAATTAATATATAATAATATGTTTAGCCTGCACACCAGTTCTGTAGCCTACAATTTAAAAACCTACATATTAACATCGAACCCACAGAAATTGAGCTCTTAAAGGAGTCGATTATTTTTGTGCAATACAACACTTCCATCTAGCGGTACAAATAGGCATTGCCTGTGTGATTGTTCAGTGCGCGAATCCTCAGAGTAAACAGATTTACATACATTCTTCTGTAAACGGTGCCATGTCAGTAAAATAAACAACTTAAAGATATCTTAAAAACTAACAATACTGATACTAACATCTTAAAAACTTTATTTTAATTCCATGTGACTTTTAAAGGTCTGACTCACTGACAACAGTAAATAAATCTGAATTATAAATAAGCTTAAGAGTTCTTATTTATAATATTAATCTACATTTTAAAAGGAAAACAAAACATTTTTATTGTAGACATTTAATTTCATTATTCACTTATTTAAATCAAACTTGTGTCAGAAGAGATACACTCAGTAGGTGACAGTATATCTCTCTATTTTTAACATCAAGCCTCACAATGTCCAAAACCAAATTTATCCCACTTTATATTGTTACCTAATTACTACTTACATTTAAATTAATCATTTGATCAAATGCACTCAAGTATACTTTATCTGCATATAAGAACATCTGGAATTAAGTTCTGTTATTGCATTTATAATTACTGTTGAACCATGCCTTGCACATTAACCCACCTCAAGAACAAGTGCTCAATAGAATATGAAAGCATTAAGTACATTACTTTTTTAATGCAAGTATCTATATCTAAATAGTTAACGACAATATAAAGTGAGACCACAAAGTTCAAAGGCCCCTCTGCTTATTTTTTTTTTACACTCTTGGGTGTAGACTTAGAAACAGTATGGGGTATTAAATTAAATTCATCTTTATTTCAATAGCGCTTTTTACAATGTTTGTGTCTAGGCATGGGCCAGTATAAGATTCTGACGTATGACAAAAATATTACATTTTCCGGTATTGTTATTCCTGCTCTAAAATATATTCCTTTTAAATGTATGGGTAAAAAAAATCCCCTTTAAACACAATATATTTAATTTTGAGAAACATTTATATTATTTTGGAGCAGTAAACATGTCAGGCTAAATATATCAAATGAATCATTGACCTCTGTTTTTTATTAAAAACACAGATTTCTTTACAATTTAAAACGGCATCTTTGGATATCTTTTCTGCTGGAGATACTTTTGTCCTAAAAACAAACAAAAAAAGGAAAACAAATCTTTAAAATACCGTAGGAACAATACAGCAGAAAATCTTGTCGGTTTTAAAAACTTGACCTTTCCAAACTGCGGTATTCCTTAAAAAACGGTTATCGCCCCATGCCTATTTGTGTCAAAATAGCATAAGATGAAAGTTCTAGTAAACTGAAACTCCGTCAGTTCAGTTCTCACAGTTCAGTGTAATGTATGTCACTGCTGAAAGCCCAAACACTGAAGAGCAACCAATGCAATGCTATTTTTTTCAGAGTGCCATGGGGCTGCACAATATATATGTAATAATTTTTGCATCGAAATCGCAGTGTGTGAATCTGCAATAGTCACATCGCTGGATCTGCAATGTCAAATTGGGATTTTAATTAACCAGAATCCATTGAAGTCAGTGAAAAGTTTAACTTTAATTTAATAGTGTGAACGATTTTTATTTGGATGTGTTTTTTAATGACCAATAAGTATAAGATTTCAAGCTAATTTAAACCATTTGTTCACTAGAAATTATAAAGTTTACATCATAAAGATGAATTGTTTAATTATTTATACAATGAGTAGTATTATTTTATATTCGATTATAGAATTTCTGTATCTCAATATTGAAAACAATGAAGTGATGTATATTTCATTTTTATAATTCTGTTCTGTTTTCATCTGTGCTTAAATTTGTTTATTTTATTTTGTATATTTTATGGAGATGCACTCCCCTACAAGGTCTTTCCAATCAATGTAAAATCATCCTGTGAAATGATATTCATATCACAATACATATTGCAGAAAAAACAAATATCGCAATCTGAGTTTTTTCCAATATTGTGCAGCCCTATATTGCGCAAAACAATTTCATATTCTAAATATATTTTTTCCGTTGTAAAGAATCTTTCGTAAATAAAAAGGTTCCATGTATATTTATAGGTTCTTCATGGAACCATTGATGTCAATAAAGAATCTTTATTTAAGAGTGTACCCAATAAACGTTTTGCAAAACTAGAAAGACATGCTCAGTATCAAGTAATCAAAACATAAGAAATGCTTTAGTTGTCATTGCTTATTTTAATGTTTGTTTTTTAATGTTTGTAATTTGATGTCACAGTTTATTTCTTACCCCTCCCCAAGAAAAGTTGCAGGAAAAAAGTAGACAAAATGCTTAAGAAAGCAGATATAGTGGGCCTACTTAAGACAAGACATAGCACTTGTAGCTTTGAAATTTTGGACTTCACCATTTTATTCCTATAAATATTTGGTAACACTGTACAATAAGGTTGTATTAGTTGATGTTAGTTAATGTATTGCTAACATACTAACATGAACAAACAATGAACAATACATTTAGTACAGTATTTAATCATCTCCATGACCATTAATGGAAATAATGTTTATAATTAGTTTCTTAACTCATAGTGTGCTAACTAATGTTAACAAGCATGAGTTTGAATTCCAATGCATCTGTAAATGTGTAAATAGTAGACTATGCATTATAAACGCTGTACAAGCATTGTTCATTATTGATTCATTTAATTTAATCATTTATTCCAGTGATTTGAAAGATGAATTTTCAGCTTCATTACTCCAGTCTTCAGAGTCACATGATCCTTCAGAAATCACTTTAATATTAATTGTTATTGTTAATATTATTATTATTAATAATATTAATGGTAATAGTAATAAAGAAAGCACTGGAGAAATAATTTCATTTGAAGCTACATATAATATGTAATAAATAAATATTGAATAAATAAGTGTTTAACAATTTAACTTTTTTTTTTTTTTTACATTTAATAAATGCTACCTTGATGAATAATTTTTTTTTTTTTTAAAGGCCCGTAGTCAGGGGGGTTTGGCTGGTTCAAAAGACCCACCCCCCTACTGACAAAGGCCAAGTATTTGTCCCATACATTAGCTCATTTTTCCTATTGTGACTGTTATGTCATCATAAATGATCAAAATAACCCATCGAAAAAGGCTTTAAGACCTAAAGTAAGACCTGCAAGTAATGTTAACTTTCACTGTATTGTTGTTAAATAAAGAAAACATTTTACAAATAACTTTTATTCTAAATCTTGGACCTTATTCTTAAAAGAAAAAACAACCAATAAAATGTTGTGAAGCACCAAAGGCGGCCCATATTAAAGTTATAATGCTTATTAGGCTATTGTTGTTATTCATAAATTATGCAATGCACTTTTTACAAGAGAGGCTAGAAAAATCGTGAAGCTCTACGTTATTATCATTAATAATTTTTTGGCCAAATTCCGACTGGGGAAAGTTGAATGTGCTGGCCAGTTTGTTATTTGACAATAGGCCAGTTTTTAATTCACAACTTTAACAGATTCCTATTTTTTACCCTCTCCTGATATATGATCTAATCATCTAATCGCAGTATTTAAACCTCATAATTATTAGAAAACAGAAAAAGAGTCGAATAACTGCAAAAAGTCCACTTTTTGAAAAAAAAGAACCACCCCTTTTACCAGGCTGGCTACAGGCCTGATTAACTATTATGAAACCTTAATGTAAAGTCTGACCAAATATTCTAATGGTTTTACAGAGGGATGTGAATACATTCATATTTATGTTGATTTGGTCATTTTATTCAACAAGAATTGTTAAATTTTCTGTTTTCTTGATTGAAAGAAATCCTCAGTGAAGCCTACATACTCTTTACTCCGTGTTTTAAAATTAGAAACAAGAATTTTAACCTGACTTCATCCAGTGTTCAGATTTCTGTACTAGAACTGTATGCAAATCAGGGCATTTCAAACTATTTAAACGCCATTTGCATATTTAAACATTTTACAAAATTGTAAAATGAAAGAAGTTATTTACATAATCAACTGCCTGTCCAAATATAAATATTAGTTTGCCCCTTTGAGTCGACATTACCCCAAAACTAAATGAAAAGCACTTCATGGTAATTTAACAATTAATTTTGCTATTCTCGGTCTTCGAAATACACGATTCAATACTATTTAAAATATGATACCTCTAGACACTGAATGGAAAAAAGCAATACCTTTCCTCAACACAGTTTCCTCTCACAAAGGTAGCGCAGCATTTTGGACACCCCTATTTGAAAAACGTGTGAACGGTTACGCCGGGCAACGAGCCGCGCGTGCACACCACGTGACCCGGCAACGTCACGCCTGCGCTAGCAGTCACAAGATGGCGGAGAGTGCGGAACTAAAGGTAAAACGCTGCGCTCAATTTCCAGTCGGATAGTGTGCAGGGAGATCTTATTGTACCGTTAGAAGTACGCGTACTACTTACCTGCTGTATTAACAGGCCGTTCTGATGCATCAAACCTCTGTTCTCGCAGCCAAAGTTGCATGAGAAATGATTTTGCAGGGCAGCTCTTGTAGAAAGCTTTGAGCGTGTTATTGTTGATGTAGAGGGAGCTGTCTGTCCACCGCTCTCCTCAGGGGAATTACTAACTTTAACTCTTTTCTCCCTAATTACTCGGCTGAAGAGTATCAACTGAAAAATCTGTCTCAGACTCGGTCTCTCTCAGCGCCTGCTGTTATTAGACATTATGTGAGGGTTTGGTGTGAATGTGGGATGTAGTCGCTGGTACTTGTGGATTTTCTAGAAAGCGCCATCGCTTCGCGTGCAGGGCGCGAGCGCTGTTGACGTGCTGTCAATCAAAGCAGGGGAAGTGCACGAGCACCGTCACTCAGATTTCAGCACCGAAATAACGAGTGATGATTATTACGGTAAATCTCTGAACTTATTCAGATGTCATTGCTTGATGCTGAGTGAATATGTAAGTTCACCGTTCGTGTGCTTCATTGGCAGTAGGGGCAGAGGATGCAACAGCTTCTCTTTTTATTTTTAAAACAACGATTTCTTATGGTTCTAAGTTTACATTGTTGTTCGTAAGTGTTAGTTCACCTAAAATGTATACGGTATGCTGAAAAAAAGTATAAAATGTTAGCTGAAAGACACCATTCGCTTAAAATTTGTGAGATAAAATATGAAAGGGAATGGTTATTGAAGCTGTCATATTACAGTAACAGCTCATGTGTTTCACAGAACTTACAGAAGCATTTGAAAATTAGTTTTATGTGAAGGATTTCTTTAAGTTCATTGTAGTTTGCTAATGACAGGTGTTGCATTGCTGTGATGTTCTTGAACCTCAGTGTGAGGTCTTAAAGGAATAGTTCACTCAAATCAAAATGTGCTTGTTTTTGACTCACCCTCAAGTTCTTCCAGGCTTTTCTGACTTATCTTTTTCTCTGATGAACAGAAAATTATGTATTTTGAATGTTGGAAACCTGTAGACATTGACTTCGGTAATAGGATAGAAAATACTATGGAAGTTAAAGCTTACCATTTTCCAACATGCTTCGAAATGTTATTTTGTGTGTTCATTTGTGTCTAGCAGAAGATATAAACTAAACAGGTTTTGAACAAGTAGAGAGTAAGTAAAGGATGACAGAAATGTCATTTTTGGGTAAATTATCCTTTTAATTATATATGAATGGGAAAAATTGGTCTACAACATGAATGTTTAAGCAGCATTGCTGTTTCAGTTGTGTCTATGAAAAATAAAAGCTTCTGTATCACGATGGTGTTGACCGACACACCAAAAGAAGTTCACATTGTTTTAAATGTCTGCTCTTTTGCTTATATGTGTGTTGTTCTCATTCACGGCATTGTCTAGTCTATTTAATAGAAATCTAAAAAAAAAAAAATCCTCTGAATTTTTTTTTTTTTGTTTGCACTTATTAATTTCTTGCATGCTGACCTACAGTTTGTCCTTGGGCTTTAGCAGGTCTACGTCTTCATACTAGTTTAGAGAGGAATTTCAAAGCCATAATTAGATTTGGTTTGCTTCTAACCTGATATTTTGCAGCACCTCTTTTCACTTTGCTTGGAGAAATATTTAATAGCTACTTAAAAGCAGTAATCAGCAACTGTACAAAATGTTACCTTGGGTTAGAATAACAGTCAGACTGGCAGGAGGTGTTGGTAGGTGGATGAGAGAGGTAGACTTGCACATACATTGCTCACTGGACTGATATGTATCAGTTAAATGACTCTGGGACTTTGTGATGCAAAGTAAACTCTTATCTTTAGACTGCATTCTAAGTTTATAACTGTCTGTCTGTGTGTATGTGTGGACGTGTGTGTGCACTTCCACAATTGTAAAGTCAGTTTTTTTAGTTGTTGTTGAAAAAATTAAGGCAGTTGGGAAATATTCCGACTATGTGATACACATAATGGATGTGGACTACTCGTGTATGAGCAATTCCATGCAAATATCAACCTTGCCATAAAAAAATAGTGAAAACGTTTCTACATTTTTTTTGTGTAAACAAGTGTAAGCAAAATGACTTTCAAAATACCCAAACATGTATCTGTCAGTGTTTTAAATAATTATATTTGATTTACCACAGTCACACTAGTGGCAATTTCACATCTGTAACGGAGAGGTGTCACATGCATAACAAAGCTTCTTCCTCATAAATGCAAAAAATGTCAAATAAAATAAAATCAATCATGTTTGTTCTATAGAGTCAACTCTTATCCTTTTGATCAGCGTTATTATTTTTATTTGGGTTGTGCAGTTTAATTCACAGAATTTCTACAAAGTATGTTGTATACTGTAAATTCACTAACTTTTTTGGTCACATCCATAACACATGTTCATTTTCCTCATTTAAAATATAAAAAATGTTTGCAGATTGTTATTTTTCTGCTCCCATAACACTGTGGTCAGTTATTCTGGAAAATATAAACAGATGTTTCAATATAATGTCAACATGTACTTTCTCTGTGAATGTTTTGAGTTTTTACTCCAAATGTCACATCCCTAACGCTGGAATTGCTCATATGTTTTTTCGTCTAGAATCTATATATGAGCTGTATGAGTCTTTGTTAAATTATACAGTAATACAGTGCTCCAAATCTTTGGCATATTTGTTATATCTGTAGACCACTATTTTATTTACTATAGGAAACATGATATCACAGAACACAATTTATATTTATTGAATCTTTAAATACCTTTAGAGTAAATGTAAATCATATCAGTATTGCCCTGTCCTGTATTGTGATATGCTCAAGATTTAATATTGTGCTTGATTTTTTCAGTTTTCATTGCTCTGTTCAAATTTGAATAATTTTTTCCACGACTTTCTAGAAAAGTGTAGTCTTTATTTTACGAATGTGGGTTGTATAATAATCTTTTTTGCATAACATTTGTTCTGGTGTCTTAATCATTTGACCATGTTGCGTCATTGTCCAGTGTCCTAATGGCATATTAAAGTTTCCAGTGTATGCGTGCATTACTGAATCATATTGTAGCTTTTTGCTTGCCTTTTTGAGGACAGTGAGTCAGGCATACTACTGTTTTTACATTCTATTTACCCAACTTCCCACGAGTGATATAATTTATGGAATATCATGGAATCATTGAGTTCCAGACATTGAAAATCAGGGAATTTTAGGTTGTCATTTGAAAGTGTAGTTTCTTTTATCCAAATTTTTTTTAAATAAAATTTTTAAACCATGCTGTTTTTATGTCTATTGTTATGAAAGAGCATTTGAAGCTCCGTTAAATTCCTTTCATCCACTGTCATTCACTTAAGTCAGATATTTACCAGACTGTACCTGTCATTTAAGGCTGTTAATGACAGGATAATATAAATTCGAAGAGCTTTGGCTTCAAAATGACCACTTCAAAGTCTGGGTGTTAAAAAGTAGACAACAGAAAAGTCTGTAAACCTATATATATATATATAAAATATCCATTGTTCTCATAGGAATTATTAAAGCAGTGCAAAATGATAATCGAGCAAAAATCATTCTAATATTGTTTTTTTTTTAGCATATTATTTTAATGATATATTATTGATATATAAACACAATAGTGGACAATTTTTCTATTCATGTTATGGAAATTTTACTTTTTCTGAAGTTCCAACGATACCTCACGGCAATTCGTAACTTTTTGATTTAGTGGTTAATTGGTATGAATTCATTTGATCTAGTTTACTACCATTTGCTTATCCCCCAATGTCGGTTGGGTTTAGGGCTGGGGTTTGGTGCCATGACTCTTTTTTCGTATTATTTTCGTATGACTGAATTAGCCACTAAACTGACAAAAATAGTTACGTTTCATTATGAGATTAGGCTGGATGTTCTGCTTAAAATTGGAAGCCTATGTATTTTGCCTACTGCATAGTAGAGAAGTATGTGAAATTGGATTGAGACTCCACATACACTCACTTGCACACTTTAGATTCTCACAGAGAAAGTTGAAGGTCATCATGGTACTGTAAGATTGGACATTATACTGTTTTTACAATTTTTTTTTTGTTGATTGTATACTGGTAGGGACATATTTTGCATGCAGCGTAAATGTCAAAGCAATTGTGCACAGGCTCCATTTAATTACCAGCGGAGTGACATTATAGATGATGGCTAAACAACTCACTCAACTTGTTTTTTTTTTTCATCGATACATTTTCAGTCAAAAGAGATGCAGTGATTCTCACAGGAGCAAGGATATTTGTCCTATTATATTCATATCCAATGCTGATTTATATAATAGTGATTAGGTAACGGCTGATGTAACCTAAGCTGTTTTTAAAGCATGTGAGTTTCTTATTGTCTAATTGTCCTGTTGCTTACCTGCAGGGAATGTCAGTTGTGTAGATCCAGATGAATTATTTGAGGATTTTTGGTTGTTGTATTTCAGCAGAAACATATTTGACCGTACATGTCTGCCTCATTTCATTATTTTATCCATTTGTTGAGATCCATTTTAAGCTCATACTGATGTACTCATTCCCGCTCTCAGGCTGTAGCCAGATATCTCTGGCCACACAAATAGCCTCCATCAAGATAGAGGTGATTAAGGTGGGGATTGTGGTTATGTGTGTGTGTGTGTGTTATATCTCTCTTCAGCAGATGTTCTCTTACCTGGCTCTAGCTTACCGATTTCCTGGGGGTGTAGCTCGCACTGCATGTTCTCCCACACAATGCAGCGCATAACCAAATACCGGAATAGAGGATTTTTTTACCAATAAAAAAAGTAATGTGGAATCTTCCTACTGATCTGGGGTCATTTGCTTCTTTTCTGGCTTTTCAAATGTGTCATCTAGTTAGCTCAGCAGCACTCATGTTCTGTTTAAACAGGGTCTGTTGTCTTTATGTATTAAAGTCTCCCTGTCTCATCTCAGCATACTTCACACTATATCACAGCATTATAGATGAGCGAGGTTTAAAGACACCGCGCTCCACATGGTCAACAAATTAGATTTTAGGTTTTTAAAGCTGCCATGAGACAGCAATGCACGTCTAGGCTAACTGAAGAAAAAGAAAACTCATAGTCTTGCTGTCTCTGTGATTTGTTTGGATTTGAGAATGTTATTAGCACTGTTTTGTAAATGCGTGTTAGAGATCTTATCGGGACTGATTCATCCCAATATATAGTATTCCTTTTTTTTTTGGGTCCTGTAGTCATTATTTAGTGGTCATAATATTTATCCTAAAGTTAGAACTCAATTAATAGGTCAAAACATTTTCTCTGGGGACATATGCCAGACTTTAATCATTTAGTCCAATTAAGCAAATATTAAACTAATGTGATTTAAATATTATATTATTTTTTCAGCTTTGCAGTATTTGTCACACCATTATAGTGCCATTGAGTGAAAATCTGAGTATAAGACATAGCTGAATAAGGTAATGACATGCCTAAGCCTCAAACACGGTTGTTTCCTCGTTCTCATATAAATGCAGTGAAAGTAAAATCCTAGTGAAAAACAGGCCAATCCGTACAAAACACAGACTCTGACGTTACTTACAGAATTATTAATTTGCGAGCCAGAGCAGCGTTTGATTGTCATCATCGTTTCCTAAAAAGATTGCTAGATTTAATAGCAATATTATTATTATTATAATATAAATTATAATATTAAATAGATATTATTATTATATTAGGCATGGGCTGGAATAAGTTTCTGACTGTATGATAACCTTGGATAAAAATTTGCTAAATATTTTGATTACTGCTCTAAAATAAGTTCTTTTTAAACAACTGAGTAAAAAAAATATTTTCCCCCAATGAACAAAATACAATTTATTTGAGGAAACATTAATACTATTTTGGAACAGTAAACATGTACGCTAAATAATAAAAATAATTAAAATTCGAATACACAGATTTCTTTACAATACATTTTAAAAAACACAAAAAAGCCCCTTACAAATACCTTAGGAACGGTATAAAAAAATTTTTTAGCGGTTTTAAAACCTTGATTTTTTTTTTTTTTTCATGCCTTGTCATCAGAGATGTATAAAGTACTAAAGACCCAGACTTGAGTAAAAGTACAAGTGCTCTATCAAAAATTGACTTAAGTAGAAGTTGAAGTGCTCTTTAAGCACCATACTTATGTGGAAGTACTAAAGTATTTAGCATTTTTTGTACTTAAGTATTGCAAGTAGTTTATTTTAAAAATTACTACTCAAATACTGAAAGTAAAAGTACAAGTATTGTGGTATGTAATTATTAAAGAAATCAGTAAAAAGACATCATATTGTTTTGTTTATTTTAAATATCTTTTTTGGGGCACGCGATTAATCAGAACAAAAAGAAACATGGTTTATGATTTATATATATATATATATATATATATATATATATATATAAATGAACCGCGGGTAGCTAACGTTAACTTATCTAGTGCTTACAAATAGCTCAAACTGCTGTGTCTTGTGTATATTATTATATTATTATATATATTATGTATGTTATTATATTATTTTGGATCATTATTTTATATGATTATTTTTTCAATTTCATTCTATATGAATTGTCTTTCACTCCGATAAATGCAAACATGGACTCTAAATGGGCCATGGGTGGTCTTCTTCCTCATCACCACGAACAGTTGAAAGTGAAGGAGTTGAAGGTGGAATTTCTTGGTTTTCCAATGTCGAAAACAAACTAAAGTGCTCTCAATGCATCCAGGCAGCGCTGTCTTCTTTGATCGTCTAAAAGATGACGAGCCAGCTTATTCAAACCTTTGACAGAGCCATCTGCTGCTCTGGCATTGATAATGTGGGTTTGGAATGATTCGTAACATTTTTATAATTGTAACGAGTAACTATGCAGCACATAAAAAATCTATCGGAGTAAAAGTATTAAACTCATCGAAAATATGTACTGAAGTAAAAGTGGAAGTGGGAGAAAAAACAATACTCCAGTAGAGTACAGATACAGCCTTTTAGTACTTAAGTACAGTAGTGAAGTAGTTCTACTTCGTTACTATACATCTCTGCTTGTCATAAAACATCTATTTACACTGAGATTGGTTTTAATTATTGCCTGTGTTTTCATACATGTTAAACATCTTTGTCGGTCGATTTTTTTTTTTTTTTTTTTTTTTTTTTTTTTTTTTTTTTTTTTTTTTTTTTAAATCTTTTTTTTTTTTGGGGTATAATTGTAATTTAGCCTATATTTTATTAATAACTCAGGAGGAGTTAGGTACAGATAGCTCACACGTTCCTAACAGCACGTCATGATTTTGCCAAGCATGATGCGATCCTGGATTAACATCTATGTTTATCCTGGAACATCATTTTTGTTGCAAAATAGTTTGATAAAAATCATTTATAAGTGCAGAAACTTAAACATAAGCCTAAACCTAACATAAACGGTAAACATATCCCTTACTTCTGATTGGCTGATTGGAATGTTGTTCCAGGATAAACACAGATGCTAATCCACAAACAGGCCCTACTTGGTGAAATCAGGTTGGTGTTCCTAACATGAACCTCTACTCCACTTCAGTACGCATCTACTCAATTTTTTTCAAATATATTTTGAAGTATGATTATTTTGTACATGCATATTTCAGAGTACATCACACTCTGAGTATAAGAAAGCAGAGACATGAGATGCAGGAGCCTGATACATATAGAGTGCTTATACATATAGAGCGTTTTTTGCACTTAACTAAGCCACATACCTTCTGTGTTGATATCAGAGAACAATTTATACAATGCATTCTATTATGTATTATTTATATCTATTATTTAACCTCTCTCAACTAGTAATCAGATGGTCTGAAAAATTACTGGCATTTCTGAAAATTTGGTCAACCCACCTGAGGGTATTAAACAGTTCAAGCAGAGCCATGATCCAATTGTTCCCTTACTATCTATTCACGCAAATAGAAATTAAGCCATTGCATCTTTAGTCTTCTTTAATGCAGCAAGAATGAAAAGGAAAGAGGGAGATCTTTCATTTTTGTAGCTATCAAGCCATCTTGCCATACATTAGCAAACTGGTGCTTATTTGTTTTATATTTGCATAATGGATAAACCCTATTGTCAGTGTCTTCAGGTCTTCTGCACATTCATATATACGTATACGTTTTGTTCTCATTTCAGCATGAAGAATTGCATAAAAAAGAAAGTGAATTTCTCTTGGAAAGCTTGTTTGTTATTCTGAAATACCCAGTTTCGGGTTCAGGATCCCAAATGTTTTTATGTTGTCTACATTCAAGTCGCGGCTCAACCATGTAGAATATTTAATCACATGATTTTTCTCCAACAGCGAGAACTTATTTATCGGAAACATTGACAAAATCACTCAATGTTTTGCCTTTAAATCCCATCTTAAACAACATCTGATCTAAAGCCTTCATTTTTAAATACAGCGGCCACATCTTAAAAATCCAACGAACAACTAGTGTTGTCACGATACTGGAATTTAGTACTGATCGATAGTGAAATTTTAAAAACGTCCATTTCTCACTGACATTTGAGTGCTACTGAGCGTGGCTGATTTGCCGTTGTGTTCACATGCTCAACAGAAATGACTGTGATTGGCCGTGAAGATCATCAGTTCACCGAACTCGCCACTGTTAACTGAGTGTAACCACTGATACAGGGACGCTGGAGCATTTTAAAGCTGCAATTCATTAGTGGATTGCTCGTATGTCAGCTTATAGACAAACCAACTGATCGACGTGACTTTGAAACACTGTCCTTGTATCTGTGGTTACACTCAGTAAACAGCGGTGAGCTCGGGGAACTGATGACCTTCACGGCCAATCACAGTCATGTCTGTTGAGCACAAGAACACAACGGCAAATCAGCACTGTTTAGGAACGTGCTTAGTAGTGCTCAAATGTTAGAGGAAAAAGGACATTTTTTTTTATTTCAGTACCATGACAACCCTATGAGCAACTAATAGATAGATCCAAGACCTCTGCAATCTTTAGTTGGATTTACGTCATAGCTCTGAAGAAAGGGTCTGTTGTTACTGTGTATGGTCTTGCTAATCACATAAATATATCTTATCTTTTAGTGCATATTTTTTGACCCTCAAATGTAATCAGTGGTTTTGGCAATATATAATTGTTTGGAAATGTGTGATAAACATAACTGAATATGTATCTCTGAATAAACATGGGAACAAAGATGTTCTTTCTCATCCAGGAGATAGAGCTCAAGTGTGCTTCGGTCTCTGGTTTACTTATGTTTTGTATTCATATAATTATATGAGGTCTGGGCTGAATTTTTCTGTGAATGTCCTAGAAATCATTAGTAATCTGACTGTTTCAGATTAAGAGGGAAGACACCTTAGCACCTGAATGTTCTAGACTCTTTATAGGGAGAAATGTTTGTGTGTTTGGGATTGTGGAAGTTGACTCTGAAGTGAAGGCATTACACACTGACTGAAGCACAAAATGTTTATTTATTCATTTATTTCGGGTGCATTAGTGATCAGTTCCTTTGCACCTGCTTCATCAACACATGTGCGTAAGAATGCCAGGTGGGCTTAGAAAGCTGTCATATCCAAGTTTTTTCGGGTTTGTGTGTTTCTGAGCTTGTAAGCAGTAAGTGATTAATGGAAAGCCTTTACTCTGGCAAATGTTCAAGGCCACCTACTCTACCCTCCTGTTAAAAACAAATGATCTGAAAGAGTTCGAAACCAAACTTAATTAACTCACGGATTTAATGATCATGATTGTTTGGCAATTGGGAAATAGCAATCTAATATAACAATATCTGCTTGACCCACTGACAGCAACTTAAACCTTCATGACTCTGACTCTAAACTCCACAGATCCTTTAACTATTAAATACATCACACTCTGTGGTGTGCTTATTAAAAATACAGTTCAACATATGACACATTAAATATGTAAGTTCTAAAGAACTCTATAAAATACTTTATTGCAATGCTGCAGTCCCTGCTAGGCCAGCATGATATTGGAAAAATCTGATATTTTGATATTTTATTTTTCTGCGATTAAAAATTGCAATATGAATACAATTTCACAAGATAGTTTGAATAGCTCTATTTGACAGTTTTCTCAGAAGTCTAACGTTATTCAAGTACAGAAATTAAATAACCACAATGCAAAAACTATGTATGGATTTCATACTGTGCTTTGTCTCGTTTCCCTTTTAAGATATTGTTTTGTTTTTGCCTTCTGAAGAAATAATTCAAAAGTAGCAGTTTTTCCTTAAAACATGCTAAATTATATGCCAATGGGGTTTTGTATATATATATATATATACATGTTCATGACATTAACTTCAGTTAACAAAAGAAATTTTACTGTACAGACAGAATTAAGGGTAAAAGTGGCAATAAATATTAACAGAATTTTCAATGTCATTGGACAGATTAATATATACACATAAACATATACACAGTAATGTTTGAAAATATATCGCATGTCCACAATTGTCAAAGATCTGATTTTATACATGAACAAACAGAATCTTAACAACACGATAAAGCCCAATACATTTTACATGCACTTTAAAAGTTTGATTTTGTTGATCCATAATTTGTCCTACTATAATTTTGAGTCTTGAAGGTTAGAATAAAAGAATGCAATTTTAGATTGTATACATACAGTAAACAACAATTCTGATAACGCATTATATGAGATGGATTATAAACAGTTTACTAATTTTGCTAGTTTTTCCCTACTGTCCTTATAATGTCTAATTATTCCAGTTAACTGTATACTTTTTTACAATTTTAAACAGTTGTTGTCAATGAATTATTACAATATCTTGCCTTATTTACCTTTAAATTCAAACTGCACTTGTTAAACATTTTACCTGATGCTAATACTGTTGCTTCAGCTATTATTAAAAAAAGAAAAAAATTAGTTTGAAATCCTGTTCTGAAATAATTTATTAGGCATAATGATTATTAAAATATCAATATCATTTGATGTCACAAGTAAATCCAACAGATCACAGTTTTGCTCTTTCTCTGAAGATGAACATGGAACTTCTAATTTGATAAAATGCTAAAACATTTGACTTTTCCTAATAATAGTGCTGCACAAAACGGCACCTTTTCTACATATTTTGTTTTTTGTGGTCTGAATCAATGTTCAGTCATTAGTCTTTTTCTTGAGTCGCACACACCATCAGTGCTGTGTGTGTGCATTGTGTTTGTAGACAGTCGAGTGGCTCTGCAGGGGACATTTCTATTTACAGCTGTCAGATCTGGAGCATTTAGATCATGCTATAATAGTATGGTTACATTGATGTGTATATATATATGTGCATGTGCGCGCTCACCGCTGGAACTGTGTTGGTGAAACACAAAGCACTGAGGTATGTGAGTGTTGATCTTCCGCCAGTGAGCTGCAGGGCTGGAGAAGATGGGGGAAGGGCAGGCCAGAGAGAGAGAGAGAGATGGAGGAAAAGCTGGCACACTAATTGTGCTCTGGCCTCTTAGCCAGAGAGAAAAAGATTGCATGCAAGTGAAATTGGGGGTAGGTGTGTTTATGACCCCTCAACTCTTTGTTGGCCCTCAGTCGCAGCAGGAGACAGACAGGCATGTGAAGAGACAGAGGGATTCTGTCTCTCAATCACCTTCATACTCTGAAATTACACTTCAGGAAAGATGATCTTCATCACGGGCCCATGATGTGCACCTGAGCCCCGAAGACAGAGCGCGCACACACCTACACAAGTGCTTAAATTAACAAGCGTTACGCACCTGAGCCTGAAGAATTCTTGTCTTTTTTAGAATTGGAGAAACACACAAACATCTCAAATTTCTGCTGATGTATGTGTTTTTTTTTGTTCTCTTTTCTGTTCTTAATAGGTAAAAAAATCTGCATGACCTTGAAGAATATTTGGCTGGATCACCCGCATCAAGCGATATTAGAACATGTACCTGGCAGAGATTTACCCTGAACAGCAGGAGCCAGAATCCACACACACACACACACACAAACACACATTTGCTTTTACTGAAGCACTTTTTTTGTAGAAGAAATGTGAGAGGATATTTTCTTTGTTGCCCCAAGACAAATGCACCAGCCTATGAATTTCCATTGGATAAGTAAATAATTTACTTGTTTTTTTCTGTTGTGCTGAGCATTCATAACCTTTGTGCTGTTTGTGTTGGATGTGCTTATTAATACGCTGGCTTCCCCTAATCAGGTGCACCTGTTTAATAAGCACTTCAATAGATGGTCAGATTCCAGCTGTGTTCTGGTTCAGTTTTCCCTACACTGGGCGCTTACTTACAAAACGTCCATTTACCGAAGCTAAATCCAATAAAGATGAAACAACTGGATACATTTATACGACAGATTTCGAATGTACCACTGAGGTGTTTTTTTTTTTATTAGAGTATTAAATTATATCTTGCTTTTACTATGATTAAATTGCACCATGGCAATGCAGAGTTCTGTGAAATCTTCTAATGCGATGCATATTTTTGCATTAATTATTTCTGGACTGTGGTGATTGCAAAATATTCAAATGAAGAAAATATGGCGTCTGAATATAGATTCTCTCCATTTCAAACCAATGCTGACAATCTTTCTAAAAAACATGAAGCATGTTCTAGATCTTATTTTGAGCAATTTCTATGTGCAGTTATGTTTCAGTTTTTTAAAAAGGTTCGACTTCATGAAGTATCATCAAAAGGTCAGTGCTGGACTTTCTGGTAAAATTGCAGCTTTGTTGGTTATGTGTTGGATTCTCCAAACATTTAGACAGCAGAAAACAGCCGTATCACAGTCTAACCATTTCTGTAGTAAATATACAGCTGACTGGGCGAGTTCTCTATGGGGATAGGCGGAAGTAACGATACACTGCGTGGAGTGAAACCGGACACCGCATGACGTCATGTCAAAAGGGTCTATTGGTCATCATTGGTCATTTATTAGAGAGAGGTTTTCTATTTTCAGTTTTGTAAACAATTCAGTCCATTAGAATAAAAGCGAAAGTGGTGGAAGTAAACAAAGGATTCAAGACAGCAAAGACAGAAACCCGTTCTAATTTTATGTTACCTTACTTGAGCATTTTAATACACAAATACATTCCATGAGCTGTCTGCAATGGAGAAAGTGATAAGCATTATTTATTTTCAAAAGTCAATATGAAACCGTTTTACAGTTTGTACATGTTGCAGGATTCCTTTCTGAATGGCAAATATAGACTTTTGATACTGGCTGATAAAGATATTTTGTAGTTATTTTGTATAAAGCAGAATTCTATACTAGCGCTGCTCAATGTATATCTATCACAGTGTCAACATTGGCAATATCAGATCACAGGATATGCAATGTTGAGTCTGCATTATAATTTCTCATTTGTTTGTGTATGAGGATTTTAAAAACATTTGGCAAATGTACATTAGTAATGATTAATTTTTATTTTTCAATTAACTGAATACTGTTAGACTAACACTGTTTATTATATCAATTGTATGTGTTGTATTTGTTGTATTTATCTTTGCTTTAATTTTGTTATCTAGATTTTACGCAGAAATACATACCTATAGAATCATTCCAATCAATCTAAAATGATAAGATCTATCCAAATAGAGATATTCAAGTCATGGGGTGAAATTGTATTCATATCGCAATATGTATCTCAGGATAACAAAATATCTCAATGTTAGACTTCTTCTTTTTTTTTTTTTTTTTAGCCCTAGTCTATACCTTCTTGTTGGCTGTTTTATTTGTGTTGTATAAGAGCCAGTTGTATTGTATCAGAAGTTGCAGATGCACACGATCATCACTAGATTTATGTTGTCAGTCAGGGCTCTTAAACCCACCCATTTAAACTCATTCATTAGCATTCACATCTGCATTCACATCAAATAATTTAAAGGACGTAGTCAAAAAAAATTTTGTTTCAGTAAATAATGTGACGCTTAGATGTATGTCACTATGTAAACAAAAAGATTTGTTGCTAGTTTTGTTTCATTATGGCTTATAGTTATGTATATAGTATATATAGATTGCAAAGAAAATGTCAGTTCTGTTGTTAGAAGAAAATAAGACTTACATTTTTTTCAATTGTAATGAGAAACTATTTAATTACAACATGCTTCATGTTTATTTTTGTGTGTTTCACAGAAAAAGGTTATAATAGATGATAGTAAACCATGCTGACATTTTGTTTTCTTTTTTTGGATGAACTATTCCTACTCTTCCCTGTGTGGGGATTGGAATGAACTGCCTGAATATGGTTAAAAACTGTAAACTTGCTTTGCAGTCTTGAACGTTTCTACCTTTTACTAGTGCCTGTATAAATGAAGCTGACTTTTACTCTGCAGAACTACACTTATAGAGTACACTTTTATATCTGGCTTTCTCCTCTCTGCAGTGTTTAAGGTGATGTTGTTGAAGCACTTTCGAACTCGTATGAAACCGTTTTGTGCAATGAAACCTCAGCAGGGTGACCGTATCTGAAGTTGACATTGGTGAAACTAAGACACTTTTTTTCCCAGCATCTGGGTTTTTTTATGTATGTGTGTGACACAGTGCCGTAGTAGTTGATGTTAAATGGCTGGGAGATAATGCATAAGACCCTCAGTGGACTGTGATGAGAGAGAGAGAGAGTGGGGTTTGTGTGTACGAGACCGAGAGTGTTATAGGCAAATGACTTTGGTGGGAAAAGTCAGAGACGTAACATTCCTCTAAACAAAAAATGTAAGTAATGCAGGTGTGTAAGTTCCAATATGCAATGATATAAGTTCATTTGTTTTAGATTTATCTCAAAGTATCAAACTGGTTATATATATATATATTATAGGTGGGCATAGATGAATATTTTTTATCTAGATTAATCTAAATTAAAATGGCTCATTTGAATAGCTCACCTAGCCAGGTGGCGCATTAGACCAGGGGCTCATCTCCTGCTTCCAAAATGCATCAGAAACTGCTTGAGAAAGTGTTTTACTATGATAATTGGTGAGATGTACTTGTGTTTACTAACTGTTTATTCAGTTAAACATGAATTTTGAACTGTAGGCCTACATAAACTCAAAACAGCAATTTTTTTGATTACCTTAATCCGACTAAAGTCATAACTAAACTAAACAGAAATGGAATTAAGACATGTGGAGTATTCATATATTAGTGGCATTATTGAAGTAAACACCGCAATCAAAATATTACCCTCATATAGGACTTTTCGTCATATTTTCCCAAAAGATCCACACACACGGCTACAACACAATTAACATTTAAGCATTGTTGAGCGCGTTCTTAAACACTGCTGAATCTGATATTCCATTGTGTTCACATACTCAACAGAAACGAATGTTTGGTCATGAAGGTCATCAATTCACCGATATTCACAGCTGTTTACTGAGTGCGACCACAGAGGCAGGGACACTGGAGTGTTTTAAAGCCACAAAGATCAGTCGATTCATCAGCAGATTATTTGTATCTCAGCTCATATACAGACCAGCTGATCTTTGCGGCTTTAAAATGCTCCAGCGTCCCAGTATCTGTGTTTACACTTCGTAAAGAGCACTGAAGCATGGTGAATTGATGAGCATCATAGCCAATCACACACATTTCTGTTTAACGTGAACACAATGGCAAATCAGCAGTGTTTAAGAATGTGCTCAACAATGCTTAAATGTTAGCAGGAAATGGAATTTCAGTAAGGATAGGTACCGAAATTCAGTATCGTGACAACACTACTACTGACCAACGCCAAGTTATACTCAAGCACTGGTCATGTGTTTAATTACATTTAATATTAGCCCTTTTAAATAAGAGGTTAACATTAAAAGTAATTAAATACATCACCAGTGCTTGAGCATCACCTGGGGTCGGTTAGTAGCTGTGACTGCCTGCCTGATTTTTGTCAAAAGGTGGAGGTGGAACAAAATTTGATAAATTACTTCATTATTCTCTATGCAGAAAAAAATACAATGTGATAAATGCTTCAGCAATTAATTGCAACAAAACAATTTGATACCATTATAAGCCTACAAGGCACGAAAGCAGCAGAGCTTTTATTATGCCAGTCGACTGCTTCCAATTCTTCTGGTCATGATTACATGAGCAATGTTTTTTTTTTCATACTAAATGTCTAATAAAACACCCAATATATTAAAGCATTTTTGGTATTTCCATTTTCTACAAAACCAAATTGGTAATTGAGGGCGTATGACATCACTAGCATGATGAGACAGGACACTAGTAAAAATGACTTGATTTAGACACTCTGAGACATTTAACATAATGTGTAAGCAGTAAGTACATAAATCAGCAAAATATATAACACTTCTAGTGTTTTTTAGGATATTTTAATGAAAAAATCTCTGCGTGTTGGGAACACCGTCTCACAGTGAGATATGACTGGCTCAAACTCTTATTGCAGTCATTTTGTGATTGGCTAAAACTCTTGACAGAGCACAGACTTCTTACATGATGCAGAGGTTTGTTGTCAGAGCGTTATTTTGTTCACACATAGCATCTATATAGAGCTCATTTGACAATTTAGCTCAGCTTCCCACATGACCAGCAGATCAGACATTGTTTTAAAATGTGGTTCATTGTACAGAAAAGCCTATAGGTGTCCCATTTATCTGATTATGTATCTCACACCATTTTATATGTATTTACTGGTAAGTTAATTCAACCTAACTGCTTTAATAATGTACCAATTTCTGTTTTCCATAATTTCTCCAATGCGCTCATTAGCACATTATTTGACTGCTAAAAGATCTCACTGTTTCGACACCCCGATCATGTGAAAAAATGAAGTGTGAAGCAGAGAGACAGCACTGACAGACGTGCAGACTTACATGTGAAGCATTTGACTAATGCAGTATGCATGCTCGTGGTCAGGAGCTTTCTCTGTCTCTCCATTTCTCTCTCTTCCTCTCTCTCTCTCTCTCTCTCTCTCTCATTTCATATGAACTGTTCAGACTCATAAGTTCAATCATGAATTCTTATTTTGTCTCTCTCTCTCGCTTCAGTCCCATGTGAGTCTCCTGTTCTGTCAGTGTGTTTGTTATGTGAGATGTTACTGTATGCTCTGCTGTATTTCACCTGCCTTTTTCTGCCACTTTTTTTTTCTTCCCAGTGTATTACTCGACCTTAAAGATGTGTGCGTCTGCTTTACTGTCTGATTTCTTTATTCCTTCAACAGCTCAGTTATCGATTTGTTTCCAAAACACTTGTTTGAACATGATGGATCAGTCAGTAAAATAATGACTGTTTGGAATGTTGTGATTTGGGTTTGTTTTATCTGGGAAATTAAACTCATTCTTGTAAGCTGCAGCCACGGTACCTTTGTCGGCAGACTGTGCTTTCAAACAGCATTATGCCTGCTGAGTATTTTTACTGGAGCGGTCTATGTGTGCGCATGTGTATGTGTGTTCAGTTTCATTTGTTTTGGAAGCTGAGCAGCTCATGTCTCTGCCCTTCCCCCATCTCTCTCTCTCTCTCTCTCTCTCTCTCTCTCTCTCTCATATGCCCACTGTCATTCTGTTTTTTTTTCTCCTCCTGAACCAACCTCTTCTCTGCTCTCCTCTCCACATTTTAAAGTAGAAATGCATCATGTGTTTTATTTAGGAATGTCTGGCAGGCTCTTAGTTGTAAGAGCATCTGTCTGTGTGAAGCGCATGGATTGAGTTGTTAATCAGTGCATTGTTAGCTTTTATTGTCTGACTAATTCTAAACTAATATCGTGTCTAAATGAGAAGCTAATATATATTTGCACAGGATTGAATGCTGACAGACGTTACTTGCGAGTAGTGCAGGTTCCAAACACAAATGATTAAAAGACTAGATTTGCCCAGAATTATAATTCTGTCATCATTTAGCATTATAAATATATAATGTCCTTCTGCTGAACATGAGAAGATATTTTGAATTAATAGACTTTTAATAAGCCACTAGGGTAAACATGCCATTGACCTTGATGGTTTGGTTGCTCAGGCACTTTTATATGACATTTTTACTAAATACACTCACTGGCCACTTTATTACGTACATCTGTCCAACTGTTTGTTAACGCAAATTTCTAATCACCCGATCACATGACAGCAACTCGATGCATTTAGGCATATAGACATGGTCAAGACAATCTGCTGCAGTTCAAACCGAGCATCAGAATGGGGAAGAAAGGTGATTGAAGTCACTTTGAATGTGGCATGGTTGTTGGTGCCAGACGGGCTGGTCTGAGTAATTTAGAAACTGCTGATCTACTGGGATTTTCACGCATTTCTGGGGTTTACAGGGAATGATCCGAAAAAGAGAAAATATCCAGTGAGCGGCAGTTCTGTGGGTGCAAATGCCTTGATGATGCCAGAGGTCAGAGGAGAATGGCCAGACTGGTTCGAACAGATAGAAAAGCAACAGAAATTCAAATAACCACTCGTTACAACTGAGGTATGCTGAAGAGCATCTCTGAACACATGTCGAACCTTGAGGCAGATAGGCTACAGCAGCAGAAGACCACACCAGGTGCCACTCCTGTCAGCTAAGAACAGGAAACTGAGCCTACAATTGGCACAGGCACACCAACATTGGACAATAGAGGATTGGAAAAATGTTGCCTGGTCTGATGGGTCTTGATTTCTGCTGTGACATTCAGATGGTAAGGTCAGAATTTGGCATCAACAACATGAAAGCATGGATCCATTCTGCCTTGTATCAACAGTTCAGGCTGATGCTGGTGGTGTAATGGTGTGGGGGAGATCTTGGCAGACTTTGGGCTCATTACCAATTGAGCATCGTGCCACAGCCTACCTTAGTATTGTTGCTGACCATGTCCATCCCTTTATGACCAGAGTGTACACATCTTCTGATGGCTACTTCCAGCAGGATAACATGCCACATGTTCAAGACTGGTTTCTTGAACCTGACATTGAGTTCACTGTACTCAAATGACCTCCACAGTCACCAGATCTCAATCCAATAGAGCAACTTTGGGATGTGGTGGAACGGGAAATTCGCATCATGGATGTGCAGCTGACAAATCTGCAGCAACTGCATGACGCTATCATCTCAATATGGACCAAAATCTCTGAGGAATATTTCCAGTACCTTGTTGAATCTATGCCACGAAGGATTAAGGCAGATCTGAAGGCAATAGGGGGTCCAACCCGGTACTAGTAAGGTGTACCTAATAACGTGGCTGGTGAGTGTATATATTAGGTGAGGGTCATAAGTGTGCTTAAATAATATCAGAACATTCTTTTTTAATTGCACCTTCACTTAAATTTCATAAGAAAACACACGTCAGTCAATCTAGACCCCCTGTGTTCATTTGTCATTCTGTAGAAGAATGGTTTATTATTCAGAATGTTAGCATGTACATTGTCCGTCTTTAGACTGCATTGTTTGCCCTCTACTGTTTGTTTTCTCCGTCTCATTTTCGAGCCTGTGGAATGTGACACTTCCGTTGTGTTTGTGTGTGTTTGGGGCTGCTCCTGCATATTTCATAGCTTAGACCATTACTGAACTATCCTAGCCTGAGGGAAAGCGTGCATGTGAGAGATGTGGGTTTCTGCGCGTGTGTGTGCCTTCAGATGTGTGTAAATCAGTGCCTGAGCAGCGAGCTTGCCCAGCGTTTGCCCAGTAAACAGTTTGGCCTATGCAAATCATGGGTATTTGGCGCTGGAAGTGTGATTTTTGTCATCACATTGGCTCAGAATTTGCGTGTTCATTTCTACTGCTCTCTTTCTTTCCTTCTCCTGTGTAGCAAATGGTGATGAGCCTGCGGGTGTCAGAGCTGCAGGTTCTCCTGGGCTATGCGGGCCGAAACAAACATGGAAGAAAGCACGAGCTCCTGACTAAAGCCTTACATCTTCTTAAAGCCGGCTGCAGCCCCGCCGTCCAGATGAAGATCAAGGAGCTCTACAGACGACGCTTTCCCACCAAGCTGGTGTCTCCAGCAGAACTAGCCCTACCTGGAGTTCACCCTGCTGCTGCATCTTTGCCTCCCGGCCTCACACAGCTGGGGTTTGATGGTCACGGTGCACCTCCGTCTCCTCTGCTGCCCATATCCCTACTCGGGCCCAAACATGAGCTGGGCCTGCCCCATCTACCCAGCAACATGCACCCTGTTCATCCTGATGTCAAACTGCAGCGGCTACCCTTCTACGACCTTCTGGACGAGCTTATTAAACCTACCAGTCTAGGTGAGTGTATCTGTACTCTCAAAAATCCCATTTTACTCAAGCACATAATAGGGCAGCACAATGCATCGTTTCAGCATCGTTATCGCACTGTGAGCATCCACGATAGTCACATCTGCAATTTTAAGTTGGAATTGTAGTTGACCAGATGCCACAGAGATTTGTGGAGTAATTAACCATTATACGCTTCTTTCACGCGGCTGACATTTTAAAGAACCAAAGCGAGGCTGTGGTGGGAAGAAACCCGGAAGTATAGGACCAGCACTGTAAACATTGCAGAAACATGCTGTGGACTACAAACCTCCAGCTGTTGCCGAGAATTCAAAATGCAGAAATGGTGTAAACATCACTTTAATATCATTCAGAAAGTTTAATTTAAACAATTAAAAGCAATTTAGTATGAAAACAACATCACAATCTCTTTAAGAGTAATATGCTCAAGTGTCCGCCTAGGCTTCAGTTCATGGCACTAGTTAAACACCGTGGGGTCGCTTCTCTGCTTTAGCCTATGTAACCCGGTGAGTGATAAAACACTGCAGTCCTCTGTAGCACACCCTTGTGTTGTCTGTAATAGTGTTGTCCCGGTACTGAAGTTTTAACAACGTCCATTTCCCGCTAACATTCAAACGCTGCTGAGCGCTTTCATAAACAGCACTGATTTACCATAGTATTCACCAGTGCTCATCAGTTTACCGCTCTTCACCCAGTGCAAACACAGATACACGGACACTGGAGCACGAAGCAGCCGTGAAGATCAGTCAAGTTACCAAGTAGAACGCTCGTCTGTGTTTGTGCTCG
This sequence comes from Danio aesculapii, assembly GCF_903798145.1. Lineage (NCBI taxonomy): Eukaryota > Metazoa > Chordata > Actinopteri > Cypriniformes > Danionidae > Danio > Danio aesculapii. Next base: position 32,593,930 of record NC_079441.1, on the reverse strand, counting down.
GTAAACAGCGGAGGGTGAACTGATGATCTTCTCGGCCAATCACAATCATTTCTGTTGAGCACGTGAACACAATGGCAAATCAGCGCTGTTTTAAGAAAGCCATCAACAGTGCCTTTAATGTTAGCGGGAAATTTATGGTTTTTGTTTTAGTTCAGTATCGTGACAGGTTTAATATAGTGAAAGAATCAGTTCATTAACTTGAGTTTAATAAATGGCATCTAAAACGAGTGTTTGGTAAAGAAAACGTTAGCTAACTAGTGCCATTTCCCCTAACTTAGCTGAAAATGAGCTTTGATATACTTTTTTTTTTCACCATTAATTCAGAACGGACCTTCGGGTAATTCGGAAGGTGGTGAAATTATAAATTTGTGTCACTTTCTCTTCGCTGATAAGATATACTGCCAGGTACACAACATTCCTATGTAACTCCCAACGATACTTCCGGGTTTCTTCCCACCGCAGCCTCGACTTTGCTTTTAAAAATGGCCACGTGAAATCAGTCTATAGAGTCAAAGCTTATTATCTGCATGTGTTTTAAGTATGCATGTAGGAGTTTAAAGCATTGGGGCACAAGAAATTGTATCATTAGTAACTTTAATAAAGATACATTTTAGAGCTGCACGATATTGGAAAAATGTGACATTGTCATATTTTATTTTTCTGCAATATATATTGCGATTATACTGTATACAATTGATTAAATAGCACTATTTGAAAAGCGTTCATAGTCACACTTCATTTTAAGGTTCACTTCTCGCTATTAGCAATCTATTAACTATGACTTTTGCTTCAATAAGCTCCTAATTTGCTCTTTATTAATGAATATTAAGGTAGTTTAGGTATTGGGTTAGGGATGTAGAATAAGGTCATGCAGAATATGTAGTTTATAAGTACTAAAAAGCAGCCGATATCTCAATAACATGCATGCTAATAAGCAACTAGTTAATAGTGAGAATTGGTCTCTAAAGTGTTACCAAATGTAATAATTTGGTTTGATTGGGATGATTCTGTAGGGAAGTGAATCATGCATAAAATGTAGTAAAGGAATTACAAGCAAAGATAAAAACAGTAAAGTGAAATAAACAGTGCATGTTTCATAAATGTGAAAATTACACTGCAAAGTTTTATTGTATACATAATTCAATACGCCTATTCTTTATTAAACTTCCAATTGGTAAAATGTCTTGTGCCTGAGTACTTTAATCTCTCTCAAGCCTTAAAAACACGCAAATTTCACTCTATTCTGGTTAAACTCTGCAAGAACTCCTTGAATATCGTGTTCTGAGCTGTGACTTTTGCTCAAATGTAATCAACTCAACATTGCATATCTATGCGATGTGACTATTGCGGATGCACACATTGCGATATCGATGCTGATATACGATATATTGTGCAGCCCTAAAATATTTTATTGGGTTATTTGGTGGTGTGTGAAATTCCGTTATTGTATAGAATGGCTAGGAAATGTATAGAATGCCTGATGGTTTTAGGCAAAGTATGAAATATCAGTTTTTGAGATTTTGCATATTTTTGCTAGGCATTCTGTACAATTCCTAGGCATTATATAGAATGACAAGTATCATTTAGGCAAATTGTCAGAAGAGCAATTTTTGGTAACTTGTTTCGGTTAAATAACACATTGGCTCTTAAAAACACATTGTTAAAAGCAGGATTGGCTCTTACTTGAGACAATTCATCGTAGAGTCATTGCATGTCAACATGATTCCAACATGGCCTACACTCCCTTGCGACATGGTCATACAACTATCCACAGGCAAACATTATGGGAATAGCGTCTGTGAAACCTAAGCCCGACAATATACACTGACATTGTGAGAAGAATTATGGCAATATTGTCTGTTATGTGATAGTGGAACCACGTACCGGCAATACGCTGTGTTGCGATCACGTTCAACACTCATGTGCTTCGATCGCTGTCATCAAACAACGACCCAATGGTGGGGGTAGGCCAGTTGCATACTTTGCTACATGGCAACTCAATGCCTAGGTAATGTATAAAGTAGGAATTATTTCATACCTTGACGTTCGATTTTATGTGAGTGTGTGTGTATATATATATATATATATATATATATATATATATATATATATATATATATATGGATTTCTAGATTTCACACATTGCCAATAACAATTATTCATTCATTCCTTCATTCATTTTCTTTTCGGCTTAGTCCCTTTATTAATTTGGGGTCACCACAGCAGAATGAACCGTCAACTTATCCAGCATATATTTTATATATATATTTCCCCCACAGGTCTAAAACGTGGTATAGGTGAATTGGGTAGGGTAAATTGTCTGTAGTGTATGTTTGTGAATGAGTGTGTATGGATGTTTCACAGTGATGGGTTGCAGCTGGAAGGGAGTCTGCTGTGTAAAATATATGCTGGATAAGTTGACGGTTCATTCTGCTGTGGTGACCCCAAATTAATAAAGGGACTAAGCCGAAAAGAAAATGAATGAATGAATGAATGTTAATGGCAATGTGTGAAATCCAGCATTATATATATATATATATATATATATATATATATATATATATATATATATATATATATATATATATATATATATATATATATATATATATTAAAACATTGCTGAATAAAAATATCAATTTCTCTTAAAAAGTCTTAAGAGATGTCTTGCCTTTGTAGAGTATATAATGTTTATGCAGTATGTAAATTATGCAAAAATACAGGTTTACTTGCAGCATCATGATGTTTCAGGATGTGTTGTTAGGGTGGATTTGTTCTGTAGTAATGACAGAAAAAGAAGAAGTTTTGAGCACATTAAACCTATGAGTCTTGGTGAGTTTTTGAGTCTGAGGATTTTTAGTGGTTTTGGTTTTTATAATGAATGTATCTGTAGGTTTGTGTGTCTGTCGAAGAGATCCTGTTTTTCCCTACATTAGCATTTTAATGATGTTGGCTGGTTGGGCATCAGCATGTTCGTTTGCCTGAGGAGTGTTGTTCAAATAGTCTGCCAATCCCCACAACCAACCCCATGTCTCTCTGTTTTCCTAAATCGTCTCTCTCCTCCTCATTTGCATACAGTGTTGAAATCATGAGAAGACACACCATGGCACCAGACACCATAAAAACACTTGCACAGAATATTCTAGAGCACACACTACAGGGGTCCAAACTTAACTTGTGGAAATTTACTGCTCTTTTTTTTTTTACTGGCCATTTGAGCTGTTTAATAAATGTGATGGTGAAACAATCTCGCATTTGTATGTATGTAAATTATACACAAACACATTTATATATACAGTATATACATACATGCAGCAAGTTCTTTACAAATATACGTCTGTATTGCCACATTTTGATCATTTATAAAATAATTTCTGAATATAATGTAAATAAAAGCAATCTCACTGACCTGAACTTAGTTGTAGTTTTAGTTTTATTTAGTAGTAGTTTTAATTCATACAGTATTTAATTTGCATAAGTTGTGCAACAATACAGTGTTTGCTGTGATAATACATTTAGTCAAATCTAAGCAATATATATATATATATATATATATATATATATATATATATGTATATATATATATATATATATATATATATATAAATATATACTGTACAGGGCTTGACATATATACACAGGGCTTGACATTAACTTTTTTGATCATCAGCCACTGTGGCTAGTATTTTTCCAACATTACTAGCCACTCGCCATTTTCACTAGCCACAATTTTATTGTTGGGAAAATATATTTTATACACATAAATATGACATTGACATGCTAAAATTACTTGATTTAGATTTTGCGTTATCTCCACATGCCTCCTCATTCATTTAACTTTTTGTGAAATATTGCTGTATACTATACTTTTTATTTAACAAAACATATGCACAGTAATCTGTCCTGGCTAAAGGTCTCAGATCACCAGTTAATGGGGAGTCAATCTCCCATTAAAGCAATGTTATTGTAAAAGTTATAATTAAACCATGTTAACGCAAAAGAAAGCAGGTAAAAAACATACCGTATATATATATATATATATATTTTTTTTTTTTCAAGGACATTTGTAACACGTCCTGTGCTTATTTCAAATTAAGTAAATCTTTTTTTATTATAGTAAGGTATACCGTAATAATTTTATTTTGATTATTATCACCCTCTGGCAATATTTATTTTTATTTCACAGGTTATGTTACTGCTACTGCCATATAACGATTTTGTAACTATATGCCCTAAGATCACATTTATGTTTTCAGTGTTTTAGAAAAGGTGCTTGGATCAGCCAACTGAAACATTTGACAGTTTGTTTCACAGTCATATAGGTTTCACATTGCACATGTGAAAGGTGATATGTGGTACAGACAAAACAATCCCAGCAGCATTAGCAAGACAGTATGTCTTTTTACAGGGAGCGATATAGTCTTGCTGTATTATTATAATGTGAAGTGTGAAGTCAGCTATTTTAAGTAGATAAGCAGGCAAGTGAAAAATGTGGTTAGTCATTAAATGCTAACCAAATAGAGCCTACACCGTTAGTCTGGGTAAAACAAATTGAGCTTTATTTAATCATTCATTATATTTCAATAACATCCAATCCCAGCTTTCATTTCAAGTGCTTAAGACTAGTTTAGTTATCTTTTTCTGGTTTTAGGGTGTCCTGAAAGAGATCTGGAAGTAAGTTGTTGTTTTTTTGTGTGAACACTTTTGTAAAATGCTGAGCCTGTTTAGCAGGGCTGTGCTGTTATTTGCTCACTGGTAGTAAAGTGTGTGGTGTCTTGAATATTTTTGAGGTTAATGATAAATGTTGTTTTCTCCAGCAAACTCCTTAAATTCTGAGTTAAATTAGCATCATAACTCAAGATAACAGAATTTATTTACAATAGAATTTATTTGTAACATTATAAATCTGTTTATTCTTGGTGATTGCTGAATGTAATTATTATTTTGTTTCAATCTTACTAACCAGCAACAGATTGCAGGATGTGCGGTTCTCATAAAGTAAATATTTAGGTATAATCTGTCAACCTTTAGTACTATTTCTCATTTACAGCACAAAAAATGTTCTGGTGCTGTAAATATTATTTAAATATCACAAATGGTCATTTCTTTGGTACCTGTCAGTAAAACAAAATCTGAAAGACTTTTCAGCATATCAGGCAATGCAGGTTCATGTCAATAAATACAAACAGAATGTGCATGTTAGGATGGACAAAATATCTGTACCAATTTGAGTATAGATGCTGCTATATGACCAAACGATTAAGCCATGCATGTTCAGAAAGCAATAAAATAGGAAAAGCGGTAACTTTACCCTGTTTAATGTTATTTAGGTTTTTTTGTTTTGTTTTTTGTTCTTGTTCTGATTGTTGAAACTATCAAGTTATGTTGAAAAAATGTGCACGTATACAACAAGGGTCTGCTTAATTTGACACATTATTTAAAATATGTGGCTTAGAAATAACTAATTACAATTAGTTTCTTGATGGGGCAAGTACTTTTTTTTTGCTGGGCCATTAAAAAATCCTTAGTGTTTAGCCCTATGCAATTCTAAAATTTCATTCTATATGGTCTCAAAAAGGTCCTTAAAAAGTCTTAAATTTGACTTGGCGAATTGCAGAAAACATGGCTGCTCACTGACAGAAGTTGTAGTGATTTCATTTCCCAGAAATAATTTTAAATATACAGTTGAAGTCAGAATTATTAGCTGCCCTTTGAACTTTCTTTTTTAATATTTCCCAAATGATGTTTAACAGAGCAAGGTTATTTTCACAGTATGTCTGATAATATTTTTTCTTCTAGAGAAAGTTTTATGTGGTTTATTTCAGCTAGAATAAAAGCAGTTTTAAATTTTTTTAAAAACATTTTAAGGTCAAAATTATTAGCCCCTTTAAGCAATTTTTTTCCCCGATAGTCTACAGAACAAACCATCATTATACAATAACTTGCCTAATTAGCCTAACCTGCCTAGTTAACCTAATTAACCTGGTTAAGCCTTTAACAATTTTAACCCTGTCAATTTAAGCTGTATAGAAGTGTCTTGAAAAATATCCAGTTAAATATTATTTACTGTCATCATGGCAAAGATAAAAAAAATCAGTTATTAGAAATGAGTTATGAAAGCTATTGTGTTTAGAAATGTGTTGAAAAAATCTTCTCTCTGTTAAACAGAAATTGGGGAAAAAATAAACAGGGGGCTAATAATTCTCACTTCAACTCTATGTTGGTTTTAGCATTTTTTTTTATATCATATCACATCAAATATAGTCGACGCAGTGGCGCAATAGGTAGTGCTGTCGCCTCACAGCAAGAAGGTCGCTGGTTCGAGCCTCGGCTGGGTCAGTTGGCGTTTCTGTGTGGAGTTTGCATGTTCTCCCTGCGTTTGCGTGGGTTTCCTCCGGGTGCTCCGGTTTCCCCCACAGTCCAAAGACATGCGGTACAGGTAAATTTGGAAGGCTAAATTATTTGTAGTGTATGAGTGTGAATGAGTGTGTGTGGATGTTTCCCAGTGATGGGTTGCAGCTGGAAGGGCATCCGCTGCACAAAAATGTGCTGGATAAGTTGGCGGTTCATTCCGCTGTGGCGACCCCGGATTAATAAAGGGACTAAGCCGAAAAGAAAATAAATGAATTAATATCAAATATAACAATAATGCTTTACTTGAAGGGGGAGTTCATAAGCCTAAAACTTTTATAACCATAACGTGACATACATAAAGAATTTATGTTTGCTTAAAAATAAACTATTAAGTGTCAGTTCCCGAGTTATGTCATTTTAAATTTAAAGATGATATTTTTGGTTTTGACAACTTGACATAAACAAATACATCACAGTCTTTATCTTGTCATAACAACTTGTCATAAATCTGTCATAAACATGATTGTCATGAGGGCCATTATAATTTTGTCATGAATATTTTTCTAAACACTTTTTCAGTGGAAAAAACTGAATCAATGTAAATAAAGTGGACTGGATTTGCCATTAAAATTTCTCATTAAAAGTGTCAACACACAATAATTTTTTTGAGCATCGTTGCTAATTAATGCGATTTAAATAACAATTTCAGCTTGTACCGCTGTAGTTTAAAAAATATTAATGATGCTGTTCATTCATTTACATCACATTTTCATAACAAACAATGTCATCTTTGCATTTAAAATGTCGTAGCTAAGTAATTGACACTTAATGACAGTTGTTATAGGCATGCATAAATTCTCATTAAGATTACGTGTCATGTCCTGATTATAAAGGTTTCATGACAGTCTTATGAACAACCATTCAAGTAAAGTGTTCCCAATATAACATTATGTAGCATGTTATCACATTTTTCTTCAATATCACAGGACGCTCCAATGTATTTATTAGAGAATTAGTATGTCTTTGTAGACTTATAAAGCTGAACAATGATATGAATGAAACCATGAATTTAGGCCTACACTTCATTTCTCACTTAAGCCGAACTTGCCTTTAACGTTGAACTACATATTAAGTTGCAGTGTTGGCTCACTTGGCCTTCGGCATCTCTTGATAAAAATAATGAGGTAAAAATGGTACAACGAAGACACAGACAATTTGGCAGTCTGCCACCCTTACAAAGAGAACAAGATAGCCAATTAATGAAGCACCTGTGGCAGGAATATTGGGCAGTATTGAGGAGATTGCTTGCAATAAGATCATTGGTTAAAAATATGGAAAAAAAATAGTGTCCTGAAAGCATTTTGGTCTTGTTGTCATCACCAATAAAGTCTGTTGCATCTGGCAACTTGAGTAAAGTCTTTGCAAAAAATGAGACTTTTAGCATCAGCCGTCACAACTAAATCAAGACTAATGAATCAATGGGAAGTTTCATTGAAAGAGAAGCGTTTAGATCCATGTCAAAGCATGTTTTCCAGCATTATTTGCCCTTTTATTTAATCTTGCCTGTGTGATTTTCCTTGTGCTTTGACAACATATTTATCTCTGAATGCTCTAACAGCATATCATTGCCCCCTGCCTCTTACACCACAGGAAGCGAGTATTTATTTATTTTCCATAATCTCATTATCATCATTGTCATCATTATTCTGCTCTCATCGGAGTGATCCATGCACTATGCATACATTAGTCATCATCTCAATCACCCTCTGGCATGCTGGCATATAGGAGCATTTAAAGAACTTGGAGCCTCTTTCGGTTTATTTACGTCATGCAAAGGAAGTCAGTGTGTTTTATTAATTAGCAGAGATGTGTCTCAGCATGAATGTACTCCTACACGAAGAGAGCAGTGCGGTATGCATCTTCTAGTTACCAACCAAATCATATATAACCTTCTGAATAAAAACCACTTCAGATAAGTGTCAGAAATGTGTGTTAATTAAATGAAGTTATTTTAAATGTGTGTCTCTATCAGTTCAGTTCAAATTGAAAACAGCTTTAATGGCACGCAGTTACCACAAACAACAAAATATTGGCGAAGCTAAGAATGCATGTAAACAGAGTGTATAACAGACGAATAGATAATTCAATATTAGCAGCTGCACACAGTGGCTCTTTCTGTTTCGATTTCTGTTTCTCCATTTCTTTGTGTTTCTCTTTCTGTCTCGGTGTACTGCAGAAAGACTGAGAGGAATTTTTATTGGCATGTATGCCGGGTTTAGAGTATCCTAGCCGTGTTTTCGTTAAGACGAATGACCTACAGAGGCTTAGTGTGGGGCTGTGTGTGTGGGCAATGCTAACTCTACAGCACAGTTTTGTTAAATCATACCCTCACAGTTTTGTGTCTTGTACCCAGGCTTCTAAAGCGCTCCGTCTGTGAGGACCGTTTCCTGTGTTGTCTTTAATCACACTCTTTTCTCTCTGGCCAAATGGACATATTTCAGTAGTGATAGGCTGTAGTGGTCTGAATTGTATTTTTAGCAGTCCTGTCTGTTTACGTTCTGTTGAAACATCACCGACTGTGTTTACACGAATACCTAAGTTGATCTCCGGTGTGGTATTAGTGGGTCGAGAGTGTAAACAGATCCGTTTACAGTCAAGTGGGTCTCAAAGATGATAGTGTGCATGCTTTTTAATGTGTTTGGCATCTCGTACAATTCAGGACCGAATTAAACCGGTTGTATGAGTAATAGGCAGTTTGTTATGCAGATGAGCGACTGCAGTGGTGCTAAAATAAGCACATACATGTAATATTAATTACTCTCACAAATAATTGTTGGAAGCTTGCTCGCCCTTTATATGATTCTATGTGTACTGTAGGAATTAAAATACGTAAGACTTGCACTTGTTGAACAAGACTTGATCAATAGTGTCTACTATGCTTATAATAAATACAATAAAAACAGTAATATTGGGTTTGAGATATAACTAGTCATGGGACCATAACCGGTTTCAAGGTTTATCGCGGTAAGTTTTGGGTCTTTTTAATGTGTTTTTATGACTATTTTATTTAGTTTTTAGGGCAACAGTATCTCCAGCTGAAAAGGACCCTTCATATCAAAAGCTCCTGACAGCCCATGATTTAGGAAACATTTGAAAAACAAATTGCTTATACACCAACATCCAACCATGCTAAACCTGCACAGTGCAGTGGCTTATTTTTATCCAAAGAAAAGAAAGATATCCAAAGATGCCTTTTCAAGTTGTAAAGAAATCAGTGGATTTGAAAATACTGAAGATAACATAAGGCAATGATTTATTTTAATTATTTAGCCTGACATGTTTAATGTTCCAAAATATTTTAAATGTTTCTCAAAATAAAGTATGTTTGGGTGAATGGGGAAAATGTTGTTGTTTTTTACCCAGATAATTCCTTCACTTTCGCCCATTGGTAAAGTTTTCTTCCTCGCCACTGTTGCCACTGGCTTGCATAGTTCGGGACATGTAGAGCTGCACATCTATGGATTACTCTTCAGTGTCTGGACTCTCAGCAGTGAATATTAAAACACACTGAACTGAAATTAACTATCTAAACTGAACTGAACTTAAACTCTGAAACTGAAAACTGAACTACTCCGTTTCAATTCACTATACTCTTCTATGTGAAGCTGCGTTGACACAATCTACATTGTAAAAGTGCTATACAAATAAAGAAGAATTAAACTGAATTGAACAATTGAAAAAAGAACATAGTTTAAAGCAGTAATCATAATACCGTGATACTGTGAAACAGTGCTATTTTTGTCCTTGATAACCGTACCATCAGAAATCTTATACTGGCCCATGCCTAGATATTACTATTCAGAATAACTCCACTAATGTTGCTCATGAAACATTTCTTATTACTATTAATTATAGATTATATATTTTGACACTTACAGATGATTCTGATACCTCCCATCATGAACAAAAATAAAAAACACGCACAGTATTGTTCCTAAATTTAATAAAGAGCCACTATTTTGCGTTATAAAAGGTCATATTTTCATTTTAGGGGTCTCCAACAACAGTCTAATATGCGTGCAAGGTCAAAAACACTTTCATTGTTTTATAATATGCATTTATTTTTACCTAATTATCCCAACGACTCCCATATGATTTGTTCAGCAATTCATTCGTTCCCAAACCCCTCCTTAGCATGAAGCTAATCCGTTGTGATTGGTCGTCTGGGTTCAGCTCGAGAAATGGACACCGTTGCTATGAAGTAGCACATAGAGTATGTGAGAGCCCAATGCAAGAAAGCAATAAAGAAATGCAGTTAAACACCAGCATAATACTCTACTCTCGATGCTAACACCAAGTAATAACAACGACACACATTCAGTATTAATCCACACAGTGGCAAAAGTTAAACTATTTTAAAAAACTGACCGCACTGCGTGTGTGAGGAACAGCTGATGGTGGCCATAACAATGACAAACGAGCACAGAAACGCATTTAAATCTGTAAAGGAAGAAGCACTTTACCAATGTGTTTTTGGGAATAGACCCATACAGATTTAGAGTGCTTTCACACTTGATTCTTTTGCCTGGACCGTACCCAAGTTCGATTGCCCCCCTTGCCACCTTTCGGTTGGTTTGTGTTACTTTTTCCTTCTGAACTACGGTACGCTTGCATTATCGAGCTGCTGTTTTGTTTACGGCTGTTGCTAGGTGACAGTCACAAAAGCAAATCGCCGAAATGGAAAGATGTCCGCACATCGCATTCGGGGTCATTATGCTTTTACTGAATCTTTTAGTTTTGGACATACAGAAAGCGATTCGCATCCATCTGCCGCACAAAAATATTATAAACATTCAGAACATCACACAGTGTCCGCAGAAGCTGTTTTTGGAGGAGACAAGCAGACATCACTGTATATCACTGTGTTTGCCATGGCTCAGTCCCGCTTGTCACCAAGGTACGAAATGTGACACCCACACACACACACACACACACACACACACACACACACGAACGAACGAACATTATGAAAACGATAGTTCGTTGTGCAGTTGTTGAACCAAACCAGAGTTCGCATGAACCGTACCCCAGACCACCTCTTTCAGGCGGACTCGGGTACGGTTCACGGGTGCGCACCCCAGTTCAGAAGACACGCTCACACTAGCTAAATGTATCATACTATGACATCAAACGAACCCGGGTGCGGACCAAAAGTGCTAGTGTGAAAGCACCCTTAACCTGAGAAATACAGTACAAGCCCTGATCTGCAATAGATACGTGATACAAGCCATGCAGTGCGATTACAACTTACAACACACAATTTAAAACATATTTTGCAAACTACACAAAACAAGGCAACTATATTAATTCCACTTACATGCTATGATCTGGAGGAAGAAACTGATCCATATGAACTATAACAGTTACAGACAAAGTCCCTGTCAAAGTCTAACAAAATCCCATACATAATGGTCTCTGCTGCTCCTTCCTTTAATAACAAACGGCTGACGAATTGCTTGTTGCAGCGTAGGTTATTGTATCAATTATCAGAAAATGACAGAACAAACACAGCACTAGGTTGGCCATGATGTGGTATTGTTGTTAAAATGAACTTTAACACTTTATTTATACACATTATTTAGTCAGTGATCATCATCTTCACGTTATGATCAGTCCCATGATCCCCCTCCATGTTCACGTTTTATCGCATTTGGCACTACATATTTGCTGATGTACCTTATTGATATTGATGTGTTCAAGCAAAAGATCCGAACCCAACACTGTTTATTCGACTCTGAGTCAACTATTTTGTTAAAGAATCAATAGTTTTAAACACGGTGAACTTTCATATTTAAACCTCAGCTGGATGCTTTCATTCACTTAGTGCTGTGTTACACATTGCATGGAAGGTCATTTTCAAAAACCCATGATAGGGGCTCTTTAACTAAACATTAAATCAAATTTAGCACCTTTGATTTGGATTTCATTCTGTTGTTTATACTGGATTATTCAAATAAACTACAACAACTGCCTCAGGTTTTGTCAAATTCCCAGTCAAAATAACTAAAATACTGTTACTGTTATATAAAATGTCGAATTTCATGATATAAGATTTGCTCATTTGGTTAAACACCCATTCCACAGAAAGTTGCGCAGCCACTGTGAGCATCAGTCTAACTATTACTTAACTCAGTATCCAGAATCATGAGTCAGCCAGCCTCTGTGAAGAACAAAAACACACAGACATCACCATCAATCACACAACACACAGCCTGCCGTGCAGTCAACACAATGAAGAGTCTAATCCACAAGACCCCCTCCTGTGAAGGAGAAAACAAAATGCTTATTTAGCCCAATCTGAATTCAGCAACAAATGACTTGGCAAATACAGTAAGAATGCGTAATTGTTAGGATAGACACAGAGCTTTATTGTTAAATGTAAGAACACATGCATATCATGTGGTTCTTTATGTCACATTTATAATCAAACGCTGAGAAATGCTCACTTTTGCCTCTAATATGACTACAGAGCAGGATTTATGTCTGCCTTAATTAGAAGCATGCAGATGAAGAGAGAGGTTTTGCAGAAGCAAACCGAAGCACACAGGCCTTCACGTCCACTTTACATCCAACTGTTGAAGCAAATCAGATGATAAAGACTGCTGTGCTATTTTTAGATTAGACATGGGGGAGGGAACTTGTGCCTGCTCTCTCTCTCGATCTGCCTTTCTCTCTCGCTCTCTCTTTCTCGATCTGCCTTTCTCTCTCTCTCTCTCTTTCTCTCTTTCTCTGTCTCTCTCTCTCTCTTATGCCCCTGTCCGCCTCTCCCCGTCAATCTCCCTTTGTTTCTCTCCATCTTCAACACCGTTATTTTCACTGTCTCTCCCTCTTTCCATCTCTCTCTCTTTTACCTCCCCAGTGTTGATTGTAAGAATAGAGATCAGGCTAATTATGTGTCGTCGAGTCGATTCTCCAGGTCTAATTGCACCCCTGCCGTTTCATGTTAAAGAAAGCGAGAGGTTTGAAGCTGCAGAAGAGAACAAGAGACCGAATTCAAGCAAAGCAGGAAAGAAAGGGCCAGAGGAAAGTACGGCCTGCGAAAATGGGTAGGTGGGTGTATAGCGGCACCTGTTTGGCCTTTCATCAGCATGGCCCTGGTCAATATTCATAGTTAAATGGAAAGTAATTAGCTCCATAACGATGCCTCACACACACACACACTTATATTCAGAGAACGCTCCCTCTCTTTCTTTTTGGTGTATGCTGATGAAATAGAGCAAAGTCAATAGACCTGTCAACAGGATGATGTATTGTACGTGTGTGAGAAGGGAAAAGACAAATGAAGGCAATGGAGAAAATAAAACGAATGGAGAATGAAAGCGCTCGGGAGGGGGAGAGCGCACAGCAAGTGTAGAGAAAAGTAAAATGGTAACAGTCGGAAAAACAGGTTCACGCAGAAGCAGGAAATTAAGACATTTGGATAATTTTTTGAAGAGCTGTGAAGACATGATGGCTTCACACAAGGTGCCAAATGCCCACCCACATATTTGTAATTTCCTCTTCGTTTAGAATGAACAAACTTTAACAAAACTTTTTGCTTGTATCATGTGAGGAAGAGTGCTATCGTATCATATAGCGCATCCACAAGCTAGTGTTTGCTATTTTGTTGTCAATGTAAGCACAGAGACCACAACGGTGATAAATGCTGCACTCCCTAACCACGTCGTAGAGCATCATTAATGTTTGGTTGATGGTATTAATGACGATATAAATCAACTCTCATTTTGAAGAAATGTCAATTCTCTTTGCAGGGAGTTTGATTGACAGGCGATCTGATCAGTCATACTGCTGATATTCTGTTCTCTCTGTTGCTTTCCGCCATTATGTCTGACAAACCAACCATGCAGAACAGTTAGCAAATTACCTCTTGTGGAATTTGTGGAAAGGTGCTCTTTGCAACTAGGGATGTCCCGATCAGGTTTTTTCCCTCGAGTCCAAGTCCGAGTCATTTGATTTTGAGTATCTAGCGATACCGAAACCCGATCCGATACTTCTATAATACTTAAGATTGAATAAAGAAGAGCAAAGAAACAGATCCAGGATGTTCCTTTTATTTAATTCTTCTTATTTTAACATTCAACAACTCTGTTAACAAACAGAGCACTTCTGTGAGGTAGCTTGAACAATCAAGTAATAAATACAGTAACATCAATTCTTCACTTTTGGACTTTAGTGCAACAGTAAATCTAATATAAAAACAAATAGCACCTCAACTTAAAATACCCAGCAGGTAATCCCAAGTTTACATATCTCACAGTTTGCTATTGCAATGTTGTAGTCATTAACTTTATTATACCTCCAGACTGCAGACATACTCGCGCTTTCCGTTTCAAGCTGCTTCCATGTTCTACTTTGCTGGCATTTAACCAATAGCGTCTCTGCAACAAAGTGATGTCATGCCGCACACGCTGCTGTTTCTGTGTGAAGTCAAGAACGAGGTCTAACTCTGTGCTACCGCATAACTATAGATGTGTTAATAAAATAATGAGAATATATATAATATTATAAAATATTATATATAATATTATAAAATATTATAATATAAAATAATGAGAATATATATACATATATATTCGAGTCCTGATCAGGAGGTAAACGTCCAATTCCGTTCGAGTATGAAACCGTGTGATCAGGCCCGATTTTCGATCACGTGATGGGATCTGGATATCCCTACTTGCAACACTGACATCAGGTACCCATACTGGCCACGGACTGTCTACACTTGTCGTTAAAAGCTGTTAGTTGTAGATAAAATCTGTGGATGGAGGCAAATACTGTGACTTGACTACAAAGAAATATATTTTAGGCTCAAAATGGTGCGCAATAAATATACAAAAATAAATGAAAGAAGAAAAAAGCTCTGCAATATTTTTAAAAAAGCATTGTGCCAACCAACTATAGTTGTTCTCCGCTACACACTGTTTGTCTTCTGACCATGCTCATGCTATTCCCATGGTCTAACCAAATGGTTGTATGGTCAGAGACCATCTTAAACTGCTGTCCCAGCCTTCATGCGATATGCTATGGGTCATACCAAAATACATTCATACTTGTCTCAATAAACATTTTCTTGTATTATTGCACAGGACATAAAGAAATCCCTTTATCTCTCTCATTTGCTACCAATACAAATGTGTGCAAGCTTTGCATGTGTGTTTTGCGTGCTAGGAATAGTTCGCCAAAAATAAATATTTACTCACTATTTATTCACCCTTCAGTAGATCCAAACCTTTATGGGTTTCTTTTTTCTGTTGAACACAAATTATTTTGAAGAACATTGGAAACCGGTAGCCATAGACATCCACAAGTCAATGGTTACCGGTTTCCAACATATTTAAAAATAGCTTCTTTTGTGTTCAATTTAGAAATAAAAAAACAAACAGGTTTGTGACAAGAATTTTCTTTAAAGTTAATTGCATTTAGAATATAAATTGCAACACATTTTAGATGGTATCACAATGTAGCATTGAAAACAAAGAATTGGATCATACAATTGTTTAAAAAACGTTCCAACTTTTTTGTGCCAAATATTATTTTCTTTTTTGTCTTATGTATGGCCACATACATGTTTTCAAGGTTTTTTCCATTCAAGTAGTAATTCTTTTACTTTCTCCACTTTTAAATTGCATCACCAAACAACACTGTGCTTTTAGCCTCTCTAGAGGTGGTGGTCAGTAAGCCTGAGGAGTTTGCTAAATGCTTAATTAAACATTGCAGGTCACATCATTTCAGTATGGCAAAATAGAGATTGCGAGGGGTGAGTGTGGATCATTCAGATCACAAAAAAATAATAATAAGCAAAAAAACATTTACATAAGTTTCAAATGACTAAATTCAGCATTAATGTGAGTTCAGAATAAATATTCCTGTCTATTATACTGGAACACCACAAACAAGCAAAGCGATACAACAGTTACACTGCTAGTAAACATAGCAGTGCTGTGCTCTGTATCAGAAGTCTTGGAACATAGCTTGACCAATCAATTTCAAGGAGGGGACTGCTTGTATAAAAACAATGCTAAGCTCTGCGTGTGTTTATCTGTTTATTTTTGAAAGAATATCAGATATCTTCATGTCAGTAGGAATGATTAAATTACCCACGCTGAGCAGGCGAGCTCGAGAGGGAAATGGAGTGTGAGTTTGTGGTTTGTGTTAGTTTTGTATATGAAAAACCGAAGCTCACACATTTAAATTACCAGGGTACCGATGTTTGGCTCTGCTGGCTGTGTGTGTCAGTGTTTTGCAGTGATGTTATGTTATTTTGGGAAGATTTTATTTGGATGAGAACATTTGCATTAGTGAGAATGTTCTCTATATTTATGAATGTGTTAAATATACTGTGGAGTATACAGTAAGCGTTAAGGTACAGGAGGGAGAGTATGTCTTGACTTGATCAGCTACACAGTACCTTATACTCTACACAATGTCTATGGAAGTTTTAATTTTTATATAGAATTTTTGGTCTGCAGAGTGAGTGTTTTCTGTATAATATCCCAAAAAAAACTACAAGCAACTTTTTGTGGGTACAGGTAGAACTTCTAGACTTCATTTGATTTGGTGGGCAGTTGTACACTTTGTCATTGGCTGTTTCTCAATATGCGTTCTTCAGCGATCTTGCATCCTTGTGTTCTTGTATAACGTCATCATCAACCGGCAATGTTCAGTTACCAAATTTAAGACTGCAAGAACGGAGGATGTGTGAAAGTTCCCGGATGTGTTCTTGATATTGAGTATGCGTCGATGCAGGCATGAGTGCAAAACTCCCTCGAGAAGTCCCAGGAGGTGGAAAGTGCTATTTATTATTTAAGTTCAGAGATATAACTTATATATTTAAAGAGTTTCCCTAAATGAGATGGTGAAAGTAAACATTCTCATGAAAATCTTTATAAAGGCATAAACGCATTAAGGGTGTTTATTTGCTGAAATTCATATTAAAATCTGTGTTAATTGTCTTGTGCAAAGAATATTTGTAAGGCTTTTGTGCATGTTATATATAATGAAAAAGCGGAAAACAATAAATTGCTGTATGAACGCTGTAATGTTTAAATAATTTTCTGTTAAAAATGCGTGAAGGTCATGTGACCATCAGGAAGAACGCAGCATTTCGTTTCTCACAGGACGCGTTCTGTGTTTTCATTTGACATGAAACTACTTAAATTAGTTACTTCAAAAACTAGCCGTTGCTTCACTTAGCCGACAATAATACACGTTTCTGACACTGCAGTGTCTTGTTGTCATATTTCATTTACATTGTTTACAGATTGTATTCAACAAAACTAGCATAAGCCTAGAATTTATTGCAAGTTGCTGCTACTTTGCCTCATGGTCAATGCAGTAAGTGAATGTTTTGTCATCAGTAACGTTACTTGTTTAGCACAAAATTTCGTAGCAGAAAGACTAAATCTTATCTATGAAATGTAATGCCTTTATGCTTTGTTTTCTTTGTTTGCTCAATACTACACCTGTACGCAGCGCAAAAAAGTCCAGCATCTTCAGATTGGCTGTAGCCTTGATCAGTGCGGTTGAATGACATTTGTCCTCGGGCACTGTACAAATGTTGCGGCAGTATTGACGCATGTTCAGGGCTCGTATGCGATATCTAGTGTAAATATCTATGGGCACCCCATAGCTCCTCCCCTTTTGCTACAAGAGAAAAGCTGCGAACGTTGAGTGCAAAAGATGTTCAACATACTTTTTTAATCATTTGAATTAGTGCATAATCTGGGTATTCAGGGTGAACTTATTTTTTTATGATTATTTTTATGAAATCACTATACTTTCACTATTTATACTACAAAATGGCGTAGAATAGTGCATAAGTATGCTATTTGGGATGCGCATTCTGTCTTGTTGTTTATAGCCCCTCACTGGAACACACAGCTTGAATAGGTGTGTAGATTGTAGACTCTGAACATTAAACAACCAGCATTTTACATAGAACCTTTCCTTCTAAGATTTGGTCACAAACTTTGAAAGGACAGCTGTGTGCCCACTCATGTAAACTTGTGTTTGACAGACCATATCCTTTATAGATGGAATGCAGCTGTGATTTAGCTTAAAATGTACAGTGTAAATAATACATACGAATCGTAGGCTTAAAAATATATGGACGTAGTATCCGTGACGTCACCCATAGGTTTCTAAAGAGCGCAAATGAAGCTACAAGTAGGCGCGGCCAACCGTTGCCATTTTGTTCGTGCGTCATCGCACCCACGGCGGGATACCAAACAAGGGCAAAGAGGCGGAGAGTGAGCGGAGCTACAGACACCTGCTGGCATTTTGCTTGAACCTGGCAAACAGACTTTACTTTGGGAGAAACGCTTAATACTCTATTTATTACCCGCGACTCGTTTGTGTTCTGACCACATGTGCTTGGTTGTACACTATATTTTAATAAAGTGTTTAGACTTTTAAAAACACTGCTGTAATACACAGAGCCACTAAACATTGTTCTTATGACGTTTTTCAACAGGAGGAAAAACGCAAAATGCATCCAAACATTTCAATTATAGTCTGTGTTCATAAATGCAAGACTATTGATGAAATCCAGGCATAACACTGTATGACAACGCTTTAGATGACTGTTCTAGAGCCTACAGCTAATCAAGGGCATTACTGCTCTAAAGAACATTATAAATGATGAATGATCTTAAATAAAACAAATACATTTATAGAGATGGTATATAAGTATTCACTCACCTGAAAAACGGAGGCCACGTGAATGGTTTGTGAGTACAATTCACACAGCATGCCATATCATCTGATAATTCAGATCAAATCAGCTGAAGTGACAAGGCAACGAGACCTAGCTGTCACTCAAGTGGCCACGC
Source organism: Danio aesculapii (assembly GCF_903798145.1). Taxonomy (NCBI): domain Eukaryota; kingdom Metazoa; phylum Chordata; class Actinopteri; order Cypriniformes; family Danionidae; genus Danio; species Danio aesculapii. The sequence goes on along the minus strand of NC_079441.1, from coordinate 32,574,686 downwards.
CCTTAATTATGAAAACTTAATATAACTTAATAAAAACGAAACGGATGAGTTATAAAAAAAATTCACCCCCCTCACAGTTGTCATGAAGGTTAATCGTGGCTATATGCACCAAAGCCATCATTTGTACCAGGCTGTAAGCATATTTTTATCAGTTGTAAAAATGGCCAATTTCCCATTGCAGTCAGAAATGACCTGGACTTCCTGGAGCCAGCCCCCCAAGGCGAGTCGATGAGTTGCAGTTTTAGTTACTTCCGTATTGGCTTCCCGAGGGAGAGCGGGAGGTTGCCGCTTGGTACTAATAAAACAATTTGTGATACATACAGTACAAAGCAATATTGGTAATGTGAGTACTCAGACTTGTGTGGTGTGACATTACTGTCGGATCCAATAAAGTTAGCACACCATTATCATTTAGTTTCAATCTTTCTGAAAATCCAGGGTTAAATTGCTTATTTGTAAATGGACCCTCAGTAAAATGAAGTGAACATGTGGCCAAGTTCTTACTGAAGCTAAAGTTCATAAACTCTTTCCTGTTTGTGAGATACAGTAATATGGCAACACAAAGACTTTTTCTAATACATAAATAGTTTTTTCCTCGCCGCTGTCGCTACTAGCTTGCATAGTTCGGGATCGGTAGAGCTGCGCATCGATGAATTTGCTCTTCAGTGTTTGAACTCTCAGTAGTGATTATTAAACCACACTGAACTGAGCTAAACTTAAACTCTGAAAACTGAACTACACTATTTCCATTTACTATATTCTTTTATGTGGAGCTGCTTTGACAATCTACATTGTAAAAGCGCTATACAAATAAAGGTGAATTGAATTGAATTGAATAAATATTGTAGAATATATAAAAATACACTTTTTAATGAAAATAGTACTCATAAACTACAATACCCAATGTTTAAAAACATTATTGCAAACTAAAATACAATCAATATTGTGAAATAAATGAAAATATTTTGAGCAGTAAGCCCAAACAATGGAAGTGGAACTAAATATAGAGTCGGAATTGGATTTGATACTTGGAGTTTTATTGCAATCAAACAGATGCAGGTCTGTGGTATTATAGCAGTATTATTGTTACTGAGTGTAATTAACAGCACAGTCCCAAATGACTGTCATGACTTGTTGCCGGCTGAATCTGGTAGTGCAACAACAAATGTTTTCAATCAATAGCAATCCTCACATAATCTGTAGTTAATTTTCAAACATGCGCTCCCTCATAGCAACCGTTTGCTGCCTGTAACCATAATGGATTTAGACACACTGTTTATCTTGTCCTCGAACCCTTGGAAACAGAAGAACAGTCTGAGTCTCTGCCTTGGATGACATTGGAAAAGAACTGAGCTAGAATGATATGAGCATTCCCAGAAAAGTTTGTTTTGAAGGAATATTGATGTTATTTAAGCTGGACAGGGTTCAGAGTGGGGGGAGAGGACTGTAACATTACTCTTCCAGCTTTGATTGTAGCCCTTCACATATGGCTGGAATTATGCGGATAAGAATCTTGCCTGGCTATTGAGAATAAAACATTAAAAAGACTTATCTTAAATAATTAGGACTGGTTGAAATGCTTTGCATATTTAAACTTATTCTGAGCTTTTTTAGAGCCCAAAGTATGTATGAAATTTTCACTGTGCTATCTCTTCTTTACAATTTTGTTAGGTATCTGTCATAGCAGTCTTTTAATGTAGAATTGGAAAAACTCCTATTTAATGTAAAGTTGTTTGACTTTACTTTTTTCTTTCTGTCTCTACAGCTTCAGATAATAGCCAGAGGTTTCAGGAAACATGTTTTGCATTTGCTTTGACGCCACAGCAGGTCCAACAAGTCAGCAGCTCAATGTAAGTTGGTTAATTCATAATAATAACTAAATGTAATGAACCAAAATCCCAAAATAAAAAAAGGGGATTATATAAGGCAATGTTTTTGTGATGGGATGTTGGACTGTGGCATGTTAGTGCTGCTATTGTGATTAATTACATTCAAAATAATAGTTTCTATTTACATAACATATGTCTCTGTACTGTGTATATTTAATATATATTTATTACTTGATATACAGTTGATGTCAGAATTATTAACCCCCCTGAATTATTAGCGCCCCTGTTTATTGTTTTCCCCAATTTCTGTTAAACGAGAACACATTTTTTCAACACATTTCTAAACATAATAGTTTTAATAACTCATTTCTAATAACTGATTTGTTTTATTTTGCCATGATGACAGTAAATAATATTTTACTAGATATTTTTCAAGGCAATTTAAAGGCTTCACTGGGTTCGTTACGTTAACTAGGCAGGCTAGGGTAATTAGGCAAGTTATTGTATAATGATGGTTTGTTCTGTACACTGTTGAAAAAAAAATTTGCTTAACCGAGCTTATAATTTTGCTCTTTTTTTTAAATGCTTTTATTCTAGCCGAAATAAAACAAATAAGATTTTCCCTAGAAGAAAAAAAATATTATAGGAATTACTGTGAAAATGTCATTGCTCTCTTAAACTTCATTTGGGAAATATTAAAAAAAAATAATAATAATAATAATTCTAATAATTCTGACCTCAACTGTGTGTGTGTGTGTGTGTGTGTGTGTGTATATATATGTATATGTATATGTATATGTATGTATATGTATATATATGTGTATATGTATATATATATATATATATGTTTATGTGTATATGTGTATATGTATATGTATTTATGTATGTATGTGTATAGTTATAGATTTGTATATTCTAAACATCAGCATGATGTTTTTGTATGTATTTATTTTCATGTAAGTGTGTATTTATATATGCCTAATAAATGTACATCACACAAATGTACACAATGTTAATACAAGCCTATAATTTGGATGCGTTTAATCGTAAATATTCTTTGGCCAGCATTAATATATCAAATGATTATTTTTTACTTTATTATTGCAGGGACATATCGGGGACCAAATGTGACTTTACAGTGCAAGTACAGTTACGGTAAGTTGTTTGATTGCAGTAAAAAAAATGTACATTGACATGATATAAAGAATTAGAGTATCAGTCTACTATTTACTATTTTCCAATATGCATTTTCTCCAGATTTTGTTTATCAGAGACAAGCTGCCCTCAGGAGGACCACTTTCCCCCTAACCTTTGTGTAAAAGTCAATGGGAAACCATGTAATCTCCCAGTAAGTCAAACTGTAGTGCTTTTGTTCGTCTATCAATCACTGAGGCACATTGGTTTATTTACTCATCAAATTCTCCAACCTCAGAATTTTCATGATGCTGTTAGTTGGAAGTGTCTATTTTCCTATGAAATATGTGGTTTTATACATAAGTTCCTGTTTCTGTTGTTTTTCACCAGGGTTATCTGCCTCCTACCAAAAATGGCGTGGAACCAAAAAGGCCCAGCAGACCCATCAACATTACCTCACTGATCAGACTATCCACAACTGTTCCCAACACAATTGTAGTGTCTTGGACCTCAGAAATTGGACGGGTAGGTTAATAATTCCTTTACCTCCAAGACTATAGTATTTGTTCAGTTTGCCTTTTGTTCTTCCCTTCAACAATTTTTCAGGCTAAAGGTGGGAAGTAAATATGTAATAAGGCAAATTAAGCAGAAGTTGCAAGAACTCTTTTTAAAATATAAATTATTTTAGCACCCACTTTGCAGCCATTTGCGATCACATAATGGCTAGTGATAGCTTTGGTTTTAAGATGTTTATATGAACAGGTCAGCATATATGTAAATTTGTAAAGTTTTCTAAATGGCAAGTTAATAACATTTAAATAAAACATTTCATATATACATTATCAATGTAAACACTTAATAACAAATAAAATCAAAGCGAAACATTTATTGTCTTTTAATAGCTGAAATATTTTCTCTATTCTGTGTGTTGTGCTATGCATTAAACACGTTTTTCAGTAACACTTTACAATAAGATTGTATTAGTTAATGTTAGGCTGTACTCACACTAGGCACCATTGTCTTGAACCGTGCAAAGGGGCGATTGTCTCCCCTCCCATCTCACCCTTGGCCAGCAACACATTGCATTTTTTGTCTTCCAAACATGAGCGCGCTTAAGTTATCGATGATGCGACTGTTGAGTTTAACAGAAGAGAAGCGATTTCGCTCCATACATTGGACATTGCTTTAGTTATGTTTTTTTTTGGATTATTTTAAGTAGTTTGATATGCAGTGACACACAGTCAAATATTTTGCTGAACAGATGCACCACTTTTGGTGCTCAGAAATGTTGAAGTCATTGTGCTGCAGGTATTAGGAGGTTTGCTGAAGGTCCAGTTGTTGTACAGCCGGGGGTTTGTTTAATAAACTATGACAGTTTGCGTTCATTGAAAGGTAGGAATGATTAAATAATCCATATGAAACAGTCCCTTCAAAGAGACGTTGCGTCTTCAGTTTCACACTCAGACATGCTTTGCACTAAAGCCCAACTGAACCGTGCTCTTACACACTTCTTCCAACCGGGCCAGGACTGGCCAACTGAACCACGCATGAGCCCAATTTAGAGGACTCAAACTTGTTAAACGAACCGGGAAATAGGGGTCAAACGTGCCTGGGCATGGTTCTGATAACCTAGTGTAAGTACACTCTTAGTTAATGCATTAACTATCATGTACAAACAATGAACAATACATTTATTAAAGTATTTGGTCATTTTAGTTAACATTACACTGTAAAAAATGCTGGGTTCCATACAATTCATTTGTGTTGGAACAACTTGAAGGAATTAAGTTAACTTATTAAATTTTACACACTGAACATAAAACAATTAGGTTGTTGCAAAAAAACCCTCAAAAAATCTGTTGTTTCAGCCCATTTTAAATAAGTAGTTTCAACAAACACCAAGTGTCATTTTTTGAGTGTAGTTAATGAAAATACAGTTGTTCATGTTAACTCTCAGTGCATTAACCAATGTTAACAAGCATGAATTTGGATCCTAATAATGCATTAGTAAATGTGATTAATTAAAACTATGATTAATAAATGCTTTACAAGTAGTGGTCATACTTAGTTAATGTTAGTAAATACATTAACAAATGAAACCTTATTGTAAAGTGTGACATTTCTCTGCATATTTATATATAAAATGAAATACTGCAGTTTTTATGAGTGCTCATTTACCTTTGATGTTTAAGAAATACATTTTGAAAGAATTTCCAATACATATTAAGAAAAACCATTTACATTTTGAGAAAAAAACTGCCCCTAGCATAACTGTAGACACATAAGAGTTCATTCATTTGTGCCACAGATGCACATTAAACATCTCTGCTCCTACATATGATATTCTGCTTTATGAATGATGTCATTTATTATCGGATAACTTGCCTCGGCAAGCAATAAGCAATCCCAGTTCTCTCTGTGGTAGATTCTTTAAATTTTTCACTCTTGCACAGGAGTCTTGAAAATTATATGAGCTGTACCATCTCACTGAATCTGAAGGGCTCTTTATTATAGAAGCTGCTCATATGGCACTGATAAAAGGATGATGTAAGATCTGACCTGAAAATATAAATAAGTGATGCCTAAAAGAAGCTTCATCTCTGCAGTAGGTTTTCCTGCTCTGTTATATATTAGTTCTAGTATCTCATTGTGATGTTATAGTTAACAGATTATTTTACTTTTCACATGCTTGTATTAAAATATATGAATATTAGGTATTATTTTAGTGTAAGCTGTCAGTGTGTGTAGTGAAGTATCTGCTGTTTTCTCAGAGTTACTCTCTGGCGGTGTACCTGGTCAAACAGCTGTCATCTACAATGCTGTTGCAGAGGTTACGGGGTAAAGGCATCAGAAACCCAGATCACTCCAGAGCGCTCAGTAAGCAGACTCATTCTCCATCTTTCGTTATTGAGGCCTTGATATGAAGAACCATATAAATCCATATTTTCATATTTCACAGCGGAATGAACCGCCAACTTATCCAGCATATGTTTCATGCAGCGGATGCCCTTCCAGCTGCAACCCATCACTGGGAAACATCCATACACACTCATTTACACACATACACTTTGGACAATTTACTTGTCCAATTCACCTATACCACATGTTTTTGGACTTTTCAGTGTCAGTATTAAAAGTACAAAGTTTTTGTGATTTATATTTTTCAAAAGTGGAAGAAAGGAATATATCCAGATAGTGTTTAATAATAATATAACTCCAACTCATCATGTCACTTTAAACCACTAATGATATTAGTTTTAATACAGAAACAGAAACTTCAGGTTAATATTAAGCATTTTTTTGAAGTTTATTATTATCATTTTTATTTAAAAACAGACAATACAGAATGAACAATGTACAGTACAAAAACCTTCTTACAGTACGGGTAATAATCAATTATGAACAATAAATAAATAAATACAACAATAAATACATACAATGCAGACATACATCATAACTAAATATTGTCGCTTATTTACAAAAGCTGGCACAGCACATCTGTGTATATACTACTTCAAACTGTTCTCGCGCTCCACCATCCCATTATATAAATAAATATTTAAACAAATAAACTCTGCTTGCCGTAGTTTACAAAGGACTGGCAGGAAATATGCATTAATACAGCTTCATTATTATACATGGTATGTGGTTTATTTTGATAGGTTAACTGTTTTTGTGCTGTTTATTGCTCCTCAGCGCGTTCAGAGAGAGAGAGAGAGAGATCACATCACATATACTGTTCTTTCACTTACCACTTTCGGTGGATTTTTCCCTGGTTTTTGTTCTTCTCTTTGATTCAAACATGGTTTTCCAAAACCATTTCTCAAAGCCTTCCTTACTCTCTCCTTCCATTTTTTCATGTCGGCTCTCCTTTTTTTGCCTTTTAATGTCCAAAGTGCACATGACGGCAAGCAGCATCTCCATTTTTCTAAGTGGACATAAACGTTTTTTCGGCGTGAAGCTATAATAATGTTTCAAATGCAGACTCTTGGTCATGCAAAATTATCCCCAAACTGTTTTTGTGTACAAAGTTCACACATACAATTAATGTAACATGTTTATCTCATTTTTTAAATTTTTTTTATTATTATTTTTTTAATACTGTTGTTTGTCACACTCACTCTTTGTATTCCTTAAACCTGAAGAAAATTAGCATTTATTTAGGGATTTCAGTTAGATTTTTAGAATAGCAGGTTTTTATGCTTTTAAATGCAGAGGTTTTGCTGAACAAATGCTGTTGTTTTGAATTTTTATTCATCATAGCATCATGAAGAAAATGCATTACCGTTTTCAAAATGAAATATTAAAAAAGGGTTTTTAACTATGATATAATGCACAAAACAGCATATTAGAATTATCTATAATATTGTCTTTCCTAAGAAGTTGCCACATTTAAAAATGAATGATAAATAACTGTCAGTTTAAATTGTAATTACTATTCAAATTATTACTGTTTTAGCTTATGATCAAATAAATGTAGCCTTTATGAACATGACAAAAATATTACTGACCTCAAATATTAAACAGTATTGTAGTTCTGTTTCACATTACTTGCAAAGGTTTTTATATTTAGATTTAAACTCTAATTTACTCTCAGCGACGGCTCAGATGTTAATTTTGAAGCCCCTGTGTTTAAGTCGAGAGCACATTGCCAACAGCTCTGTTAAGTTTTTATTTAGTCTAATCTAATCTAAAGATGGCTTTTTTTTTTCTTTTTTTTTCTTTTTTGCCAATGTGGTTAAGTGCTAATTTTATCCAGACAGAATTAGCCTTGTCCCTTCTTCAAAGAAAAAAATAAAATAGATTGTGGCTTAATATATTGCTGGCATCTTATTTTATCCAGCTGAAAACTTTAAAAATTGTTCTCCATGAACTGCAATCAATAATAATATTCTTAAACCTATCAAGACTTAAATTAGTGGCAGAATCTTTTAGTCAGTGGAGTATAATGTGATAGAAGTGAGCTGGTCTAGCATTGATCTAATCAATGGCAGAAATGAACATCACAGGTCTGTCTACTTTACACAGCTTGCTCTTTGTTCTTGTCTGCCCTTCAAACTTTGCGTGATACTTTCAGATTTTATGCAGCAACCCATAAACTGTCTGAAGAGGCTTGTTAATGCTGAAAGAACGCCCTGATGCCCTTGTTGTAAACAAGCTACAGCACACCAGCCTCAGGCGGCTCTAACAAATTCTGAAGTACAAACATTTATTCACATGATTTGACAATCATAAATAAGGGCTTTTGAATGCTTCTAAAGTGTAATGGTTGTGTCTTTTTAAAGATGATGCTTGTGAATCTTATAATTTGTCCATCGCTAACCCGTGTAATAAATTTGCCAGACAGTGTTGTTTGACAGTTTGCGTTCTGTAAGATTAATCTCTTTATTTTAGCAAAGATTAAAATAAAATATATATTATAAAAAGAAATACATCATTATGTTGGGGTGGCGCAGTGGCTCAGTGGTTAGCACTGTCGCCTTAATGCAAGAAGGTCGCTAGTTCGAACCCCGGCTTGGTCAGTTGAGATTTCTATGTGGAGTTTGCCTTTTTTCCCCGTGTTTGCATGGGTTTCCTCCCATTGCTCTGGTTTCCCCCACAGTCCAAAGACATGCGCTATAGGTGAATTAAATAAGCTAAATTGGCCGTAGTGTATGACTGTGAATGTGAGTGTGTATGGGTGTTTCCCAGTACTGGGTTATGGCTGGAATGGCATCAGCTGCGTGAAAAATATGCTGAATAAGTTAGCGGTTCATTACGCTGTGGTTACCCCAGATTAATAAAGGGAATAAGCCGAAGGTAAATGAATGAATTAATAATGACATTATGTTGACATGATAGCTCAGTGGTCAGTGCACTTATATATATAGTGCAATTATGCTGCAGACTTTCACAATCCCATCCCCTTCTTTCTCTTTCAGTCTTCATTTCTTGTCAATATATGCAGTCCTATCATAAAAAAGGCAAAAATATCTAAGATAATAATAATAATAATAATAATAATAATAATAAAGTATAATTTGTTTCTATGATGGGACACACTTCAGTGTTGCATGTATATAATATGCTGGTTTAGGTCTAAAGAAACATATATTAAGAGTCTTAATTTGGCCACAGCTTACTATGTTTCACCAAATGGAATGATTTTTGGTGACAAATCTTATTTTGACTCATATTTTGGGAAAATGCTTTGACAATTTTGACGTCTAAACAACACACTGTGGGCAAATGTATTATCTTTTCGTTATATTGGTGGCTGTATTTGCCCCATTGACTTCTATTATAAAAAATGTTTTGATTGCCAAGCCATGACACCATATTATCATACATTCTTGATTGTTGCTGGTTTTGCATCTTGAGAAGAGGTAAAATTTGTAATTTTACTGTTGATCATCAAAAAAGGTTTAGTTTCTGACTTTTATAGAGAGTTATATGGAGTATAGTGTGTGTGTGTATTTGTGCATGAGACTGTTGTGCACCTACTTTGGTATGTCTGAGAAATCTTCAGAACATTGTACAGTAAGTGTATTTATACACACGCACACACACACACACACACACACACACACACACACACACACACACACACACACACACACACACACTATAATTTGCTTTTTATGCTCTGTAGAACTTTATATAAAAGCCAGAAACATTTTTGCACAGTCTTATTCAATTCAATTTAATTCACCTTTATTTGTATAGCGCTTACACAATGTAGATTGTGTCAAAGCAGCTTCACATAAAAGGTCATAGTAAATAGGAACAGTGTAGTTCAGTTTGTAGTGTTTAAGTTCAGTTCAGTTTAGCTCAGTTCAATGTGGTTTAATAATCACTACTGAGAGTCCAAACACTGAAGAGCAGATCCAACGATGCGCAGCTCTATAGATCCCGAACCAAGCAAGCTAGAGGCGACAGCGGAGAGGGAAAAAAAAACTTCACTAAATGGTGAAAGTGAAGAAAAAAACCTTGAGAGAAACCAGGCTCAGTTGGGCACGACCATTTTAATTTATCCGCTGGCCAAACGTCTTGTGCAGAGCTCTCAGTGGCGGAGGCTGGAAGCTGGCCTCAGCGAAGACTCGTCTGTCTCTGGAGCGTCACAGGAATCAGTCTCATGTTCTCCACTCCTCCATGACCACCACAGTAGCTGCTCAGGATATGGCCTGGTACAGGATATGGAAACCTTGGGATCATCTCGTCTTTGGTATTGGATCGGATCAGTGACTCTGCATAGTCTGAGGGCCTCGGGAAGAGTATCCCCAGGTGGAAATGGAGAATAAAGAAAATAATTAGCGTAGCTGCTGTTCATAGTGTATATAAACAAGGTGCAGAAACCTGTGTAGAAGCCCGCTAAGTGGTGCACTGAGTGTATGCTTTACTAAACAGATCTTTAATCTAGTTTTGAATTGGGTGAGTGTGTTTGAGCCTCGGGCGTTATCAGGAAGGCTATTCCAGAGTTTAGGAGCTATAAATGAGAAGGCTCGACCTCCTTTACTCGACTTTGCTATTCTAGGTACTACCAGAAGCCCTAAGTTTTGAGATCTTAAAGAGCGAGTTGGATTGTAGCGAGACAGAAGATTGGTTAGATAAACAGGAGCTTGATTATTTAGACCTTTATATGTAAAAAGCAATATTTTAAATTCAATACGAAACTTAACAGGCAGCCAGAGTAAGGAGGATAAAATTGGGGTGATGTGATTAAATTTTCTAGACCTGGTAAGAACTCTGGCAGCTGCATTTTGTACTAATTGAAGTTTGTTAATAGAGGATGCTGGGCAGCCAGCAAACAGTGCATTACAGTAGTCCAGCCTAGAAGTCATAAAAGCATGGACTAGCTTTTCTGCATCTGAGATGGATAGCATACTTCGTAACTTATCTAAGGGTTAATACTGCCAACTGATGATCAACAGTAAAAATTGTCATTTTTACAACTTCCCAACATGGAGAACCACCAACAATAAAGAATGAATGATTATATGGTGTCATGGCTTTGCAATTTAAAAATTTGGTCATAATGGAAGTCAATGGAGCAAAAACTGCCACCAACATAATGAAAAGGTAGTTCATTCACAAGAGTTCATTTTTGTATATACTTTGATGCATTTCTTTTTTAATGGATAGAAAGTTCCAAAGAACATGTTTAAATGTCTTTACTGTCAGTTTTGTGCAATGTAATGTATCCTTGCTGAAAAAAGTAATCATTTAATTCCAAATGAAATACACACACAAGACTACACCAATTGCACCTTCCTGAATGGTAGTTTAGGTATGAATGCTGTGAAGTGTTTGATCCTTTATTAAGTTAAATATATCTGTACTGTTATTTCATACCTCCAGTTGTTTGAATAATCATGTATTAATAGCATTGCGATTGTAAAAGAAAATCTATGCGTGTTTTGTGTAGCTAATGTGTGTGTTTTTTCTGATGTCCTGCAGTAAAGGAAAAACTAACAGCAGATCCTGACAGTGAAATAGCAACCACAAGCTTAAGAGTTTCATTATTATGTCCGGTAAGCATCTTTATTTATCAAACAAGCAATGTATATTAACTGATTCTAAACATGATCATCAAGGGTTTTATTCTCACAATAGCTTTGTTTTAAATGGCGACAGAAGACCTTTTGAAAACCAAAGCTTACGTTATTGTTTAGGATTCTAATGTTTCAGTGTAGTTAAAGATCACAAAAGGCAAGGACTGATGTTTTTGATTTCTAACTCAATATGAATCGCATTCAGAATCTTCCATATATAAGCGGACTCATAAATCTGTCTGAAACAGTTAGTCTGTTCAATGTCGGCTGTTTAATTGCTATGATTATATAGGTTTTGGTCATGTTTCTCATTTGTTCTTTTCATTCTTTGGTGTGCCTCCAAACCTACATCTCTGTCTCTCTCACTCTCTCTCTCTCTTTGTGTGTGTGTGTTTTTTTATACCTGGATTTCCCCCCCATGTGAGTAGTCTGAGTGTTAATTCCTGCATGATTGTCTGTTCTTTTGCCTGTGTATTGCAGCTGGGGAAGATGCGGCTAATGATTCCATGCCGAGCGTTGACGTGTTCACACCTGCAGTGTTTTGATGCCACCCTCTACATCCAGATGAATGAAAAGAAGCCCACATGGGTGTGTCCTGTCTGTGACAAAAAAGCACCCTATGAACATCTCATCATAGACGGGTATGCAGAATAAAAACCCAACTGAACTGCACATGAAATTCTGTTAACAATGACAAAGCACAGAAGGGTTTATTCTATTTTTGTGTATGAGCATCCTATAAAATGACTTTATACAGTAAATATATAATATGATCAATATACAAATATGATCAATATCTATTTTCTAAACATTTTAATGATAATCTATTTAAAAACACAATATTTCTCACCTGGTGTAATGAGAGAGTGATTGATTCCTGGTTTTAGCTTTTATTTTTTTCTCAGATCTCTTTATAGTCTTTTTTTCTCTCATCTTTTTTCTCTGTCCGTCTTTAGGTTGTTTATGGAGATTCTGAACAGCTGTTTAGATTGTGATGAGATTCAGTTCAAGGAAGATGGCAGCTGGGCCCCCATGAGGTCGAAAAAGGAAGTGCAGGAGGTGTCTGCTTCATACAATGGCATCGACGGTAAGTCTCATTTAGACCCAATCCCTTTTACCACTAGCCCTTCCTCTTGGCCCTTGAGTGTGAAGGAGATGGGCTTCAAATTACAAAATGGGACAGCACTACAGCACCTGCACACGTCATCATATGTCATCGCGAGCTCATACTTCATATGAGATTGATGATGGCGACCGCTGTAGTTATTCCAGTTGCATTCTTTTTTGGTATTTAACTTCAGGAAATCACTGAAGACAGCGATATCACGTTATTATAATGATATAATGTGGCAATAAGCTCATAAATGTACTGTGCATTTACACTGTGGCCATATGCATCTATGTAAACACACGAAAACAACATTAACATTATAGCAGACACTGTAAAAAGCTTATTCTCAGCCACTAGACTTTTCTGACTAGGTATTCCAGTGTCATCGAGTGTCAGATGAGAAAATATGTTGAGGCACTGCTATACAGGAGTTAATATAAGGGATTATAGATAGCCAAATTTAGTGGTTTTTTTTTTAATTAAAAAAAATTTAAAAGCATGATGGTAAACCACGAACGTGGTTATGACTGTACTAAAACATATGCTTGTTTGTTGTAAAACTTTGTAATAATGACAATAAATACTAATTTGTGCATCTCCTGACTTTCGTGTGCAGCCATGCTGTTGTTGTAGATGGTATATTCTGGAAAATTTCCATACCTATTAGTTTCGTGTGTGGTTCTGAAAAATCTCAGTTTCAAGGGATATCTAGCCCTTCCCCTTAGCTCTACGCCTTCACGCTAAAGAGAATTGGGACACCCCTACCCCTTCACATGAACTTGCAAAACGAGGGTAAAGGAAAGGGTTAAGGGGTAGAATTGGGATTAGGCCTAATCGAGTTAATTCTTGACAATTAAGAATTGGTCAAAGGCCTTTTAAATCCCTTAATAAAAAAGGAATGACAGTTTTGCATGACTTTGTATTTTAATGAAAGTCAAACAAAATAGTCAGCAGTTTTTATTGCAAAATTTTTAACTTCATTATTTACTTACAAGTAAGTAGCTGATTGTTAAAGTCCAGGGCACTTTAGTAAAATGTTGATAGGGTCATGGCTATTTTTCAGATTCTTCCAGATATACATATTTTATTGTATAAGTAAGATTACGATTTTTTTACCAGGGATGTATTCAGCTAATCACAAGTGACACAGTTAATACTTTAAAAAATCCCTCCTTTTTGTGCCAAAACAATGAAAATGCCATTAAAGGGATAGTTCTCCCAAAGATTAAAATTCTGTCATTATTTACTAAGGGTGCTTTCACACTAGCACTTTTGTTCTGCACCCGAGTTCATTTGACATTAAAGTATGGTACGTTTAGCTAGTGTTCACGTGTCTTCTGAAACATATCCGAGTCCGCCTGAAAGAGGTGTATGTCTGTGTATCACCTACCTTGGTGACAAGCGGGACTGACCCAGTGCAAACAGTGTTAATGTCTGCTTGTCTCCACTAAAAATGACAGACATCGCGTGATGCTTTGAACGTTTTTAATGTTTTTTTTGTGGCAAATAGATGCAAGTGCCTCTCTGTATTTTGGTTTAGGTAACAAAACCAAAACCAACAAAACCAAAAGATTCAGTAAAAGCAGAATGACCGTGATATGCGGACGTTTCCATTTTGGCGCTTTGCTTTCGTGGTTGTCACCTAACAACAGCTGTACACAAAACAGCAGCTCGATGACGCAAGCGTCCCGGGTTCAGAAGGAAAAAAAGACAGTGTGAACACAAACCAACCAAGAAGGTGGACAATCGAACTTTGGTTTGGTCCAGGCAATTGAACCAAGTGTGAAAGCACCCTAAGTTCCTAACATATTCGAGTTTCTTTCTTCTGTTGATCACACAGGAAGATAAACTGGAAAATGAAAAAAACAGCCATTGCATATTATTTTTTGTTCTTACTGTGGCTGTTTATTTCTAATATTCTTCACAAAATCTAGTTTTGTGTTTAAAAGAAAAAGTTCATAAAAGTTTTGAACCACTTGAGTGTGAGTAAATAGTGAGATAAATTTTCATTTTTTGGTAACTATCCCTTTAAAGCTCCCCTGAGAAATGTCATCGCACATTTCATCACATGTTCTTATATAATCTGAGCATGCATCCTGAAACAATTTTATTTACAACCCGCTGTGTGTGTTTACGTCTGTGTGTGCTTGTGCATGTTTGTTTGTGTGTAATCAGGTGGGTGTCGTACAAGCGTGTTGGAGCAGAATTCTCAAACAAATGGCAACAGTGGAGGAGGAAACAGCAAAAAGGTGGAGGTGATTGATTTGACTCTAGACAGCTCATCTGAAGAGGAGGAGGATGAAGAACCCCTCCCGAAGAAGAGCTGTCCATCACTGTCCAGCATGTCTCCTCAGATGGATAATGGGTAAATGATCATTTTCACTCACACAAATAACATTCTAAGGGTCATTTTGGCTGAATGCTCTACTCATGTTTGTTTGTTGGCGTCTGTTCACAGGGTGCTGAATCTCCACAGACAAGCATCTCCAGTGAGTCGAACTCCCAGCATGCCTCAGGTGGACACCAGTTACATTCCCCCACCTCCTCCCCTCATTCAGGACTACCGCCACTACTACTCTACACCCACTGACCTGTCAGGTACACACACACACACACACACACAGACACTATCATTAGCAGCTGCTTTCAAGTCTTTGGGTACTGGAAGTTGCTACCAAATGTTTTTATTTTAGTGCACCTCCTCGCCATCTCTGACTCAATGCAAACTAACAGTTAGAGGGGAGTAATTAAGGGTAAGCTGTCAAACTGATGTCATCAGAGAAGGACCACCGATGCAGAGCAGAAGCAAATTTTCAGATTTTGATTCAAGATATTTTAATCAAAATATCCGAAAAACATTAGAACAGTGTTATTATGTTTTCTTACATTAACACTGATTATTTATTCTGTATTGTCTTCTATATCATTTATAATCTTGTCTAATTACTCTTTTTTTTTTTATTAGTTCATCTTTATACATTATTGTTACCAAATAAAAGCAATCAGTAAAGCATCGCCAAATTTACCAAAACTATATTTATTATCTGAAATTATTTTTGTTAATTCTGCTATACGTTTACTCATTTGTTCATTCATTTATTTATACTGTTAGTTCATTTTAATATATAAATGACACCATGAAAGCAAAAGATATTTTGGTTGATTTAAATAAAGCTAAATTAAATAAAATATTAAAAAAAACCTTGAATGGAAATAAGAAATGTTGTTTGCTGCTCTCTCTCTCCTGCCCTTTTTGCTATTGTGATTGAGCCCCTTGCCCTAAGTATAAGCCATCATATAAATATCACAGGCCGTCAAGTGTGAAACAAAGAAGTTCTCATTAGCCTTTATGCAGATGACATTATAATGTATCTGTCAAACCCTGACCAATCTGTCCTAACTCTTCTGAATCTAATCACTTCTTTTGGAAGAATATCAGGATATACAATCAGTCTGTCCAAAAGTATTTTCATGTCCCTTTCTGACATTTCTGACCCTTACTTCCAAGAAAATAATCCATTTAAGATAGTTGGTGATAATTTCACTTATCTTGGGCTGACAATCCCTAAAGATTGAAAATTCAAATTCAATTTAAACTGCAATTTAAATTTAAATTTAGTTCAAATCTTAAAATAATATTAACAACTGGAAGACTTTACTTGTCTATGTTTGGGCACATAAATTCAGTTAAAATGGTTTCTCTCCCTAGATTTTTATATCTTTTTCGAAATCTCCCTATTTTCGTTACCACACATTGCCAAATGTTTTGAAGAATGCTCATATCCAGAGAAATAAGCTAAATGTTGGGCCATTTTAATTCCCACCTCATACACCCTTCAATTGTTTTTTATTTATATAAAACGTTGAAACATCAAAGATGCTTTAATATGTTTTATGTGCTGCTCGTCCATGTGATCACGACTGGAAGAACCAGAAATAGTCGACTGTGGCATAATAAAAACTCTTTTGTGCCATATCCCGATTGTCTCTCATCAGCAATTGCTTCAGTGCTATTGTCTTGCTTAGACGGCTCTTGGTCTTACTCTGCTTCATACTACTTTAATGATGTTTTGAATGCTTTAGCTAAGTGGTAACCAACCTATTGATCGCAATCGACTGGTTGATCTTTATGACTCTCCTGGTAGATCCCAAATATGACAGAAGAATAAGTACAAGAAATGCATCTCAAGCGATGTAGGCCTATCTCGCTTTATTTTCTTGATCCAACTGCTGTGTTAATTGCCGCAATGTCAATACACAGCTCTTCATATGACATCCCACACCCCATGAGGCACAAGCCTCAAAGTAATAAGGGGCCGTGCACATATCAAGTCTTTTGCATGCTCAAGTTCATTAATTCAAATGGAGATATGCAGCTTGTGCATGCAGATGGGAGACACAGTGCTGAAAACATTTCAACTTTTTTGATTAAACTTCGAAAAAAGCAAGGCATAAGGAGAGCACAAAACTAGAAAAGGCACCTCTCACCTCCTTCAATGTGATCGGAAGGACGCTCTCACAATAATATCCAGCTGCAAGCAACAGTTTGCCTTTTTATAACATCGTCAATTGACTAAACCAGAACTACAATTGCTGTTACAATTGTAATGTTTACAATATGCTGTTACATTTATATGTGGTGTAATGTAATTTATGATTGTTGTTTAGTTATTATTATTATTATTAATATTTTTATTTGTGGATTTTTATCACAGCTTATTTATAAAATGCTCGTGTAGTATGCTGTAAAAGTATCATTGAAAATCATTTTACCAATCTCTTATTTTTAAATTTACAGACACTTCATATGATCTGATTACTGCCAAAGTCACAGTGCATTGTTACCCAGATTTTCACCCTCTCCAAATGTCATCCAGATGCATTGTCATAGATTTTCTTGGTTGCATCAATTAACCGAAACTAGTGCTTTTTACTTAGTTCAAGCTCAAGTTAGAAAATCAAATGAAAAATGTAGCTTTATTTTTCTGTCAGTTATTTGATGGGTAGATCTTGCCTTTTCGCAAGGTTAGATATCCTGAGTTAAAAAAGGATTTAGCTCATCCATCAACATGATTTCAAGTCCATGAACATGATAGTCCCATAGATTTTAATGAAGACCACAATTTTCCTGATTCCACACTCAGTCATGTTTGTTTTTTTGCGTATGTGTCCTCTAGCAGCGAATATTACATGCTGTGCTTTTAGGAGTACAAAGACAAAAACAAAATATGTGGTGTCAACATTTTTGTTAGAATTTTTTTATAGAAGATAAAAACATTTGATTTTTTTCTTTATTTAGAGAGCTATTTCACACAAAAATACATCACAGGAAAAGATTGTCGCAACCTCCATTTCATGCTGACTTAAATGTGGAAAACGTCCTCAATCAAGTGTAATGTGTGCTGATTTGTCTGTGTTACCTTTTACAGATCTCAACTTCTTTCCTTTTTTACAAGGGGAAAATCATCAGGTAGTACAATTCACTTTTTAAATGTTTATCGGTCTGCTTTGATTGATCATTAAACCACATTAAGCTGTCATCTATTTTCCAGCACTACAACATGGTGATGGCAGCGGCTGCATCAGCATCTGAAGATCATGACCTCCTCCTGAGTCGATTCCTCCCGTACGGCTCGTCTCAGCTCTTCCTGGATCCTCCCTCCACCCCTGTAAACACCAGCCTCCCTCCCATCAACGTCAACGGCGGCAGCACCGGCAACAGCCTGGTGTCCTCCAGCAGCCTGAGAGAAAGCCTCGGACACCCACCCGGCCCGCGTCCCACCTCAGATTCAGCCCCCACTTCTGCCATCTACGGCTCCATCCCAGACGTCATCTCACTAGACTGACCCAGGGCCCTATCCTTGCACAGCAAACTGACTGAAGAGACTTCCGCTCATTGGGAAGACAACAGGACTCACAGGATGACTGAAGGGTGTTTTTCTAAACGATGATAATCGTTGCCGTGTACAGAGAACAAATCTATTTTTTGTTTTACTTTTGTATATACCTATCTATCTAGCTATCTAATGTATATGTAAACTTGAAAGAGTTTTTTTTCTCTCCTTCTCAGCTTGCTAAGTTACTTTGGGTTTTATCTGATGCTGTTTTTCCCTCACAGCTCCGTCTCTGCCCTTTAATGTAATATGAACACTTTTTATATCTTCTTGACCCACCATATTCTATAATCATCTAAATTTTTTAATGATTCCACAGGGCACAATGGCTGCGATCAGACCGTCTGACGGACTCCTGGCTCTTTTCTGTTTCCAGCAAAACTTGATGCGTCTCTGCCAATCCATATCACACGTTCCCCTAAAATCGGAGAATAGTTTATGTAATACTTTAATAGATAGTTCACCCAAAAATGGCTCTTCTGTCATCATTTATTAACCTGTTGTTGTTCCAAACCTTATTGTGCAGAACCCAAAAGAACGAGTTTTTCAGTGTTATCTCTTCATAATGAAAGTCATTGGGTTCCAAGTGTTGTTTTAGTCCCCACTGAAACTTTCTTTTGTTTTACAAATGAAAGTCAGGTTTGGAATGATATGAGGGTAAGTAAGTGTGTTCACATTTGTAGTTTGGTTCTCGTTGGTTGGTTTGGCCTGGACCAAAGTCTTATATTTAGTGCTGGTTTGCTTATTGAATCACTTTGTTTGTTTGTTTTAAAAACACTGAACCTTAACATGCAAAGCAAACGACAACAACAAAAACATTTTATGTATATGTTGTGAAAGAAGTTTGCTAAAAAGCATAGCTATACATGCTAAATCAGCTGAGAACTTGTGAAGTGCTTGTAAAATACCCACAGGCAAAATGCAACAGGAATTGGTTCATTGCAGACAAACAATGATCTCCAAGGAGAAACATGGCTGATGCATTTTTTATCTGTAATGGGCAAAATAATTTAGAGGATCATAAGAAAACAAACAACAGAAATTCTTGAGCATTCAGTTCTATTTATCCTATCTTGTTTGTTAAGTTTCTGTTTAGTTTCCTGCTTAGCTTGTTTGTTTAGTTTCTTGTTTTGGTTTCTTGCTTAGTTTCATGTTTGTTTAGTTTCTGTTTAGTTTCTTGTTTGTTTGGTTTCTTGTTTGTTTGGTTTCTTGTTTGTTTGGTTTCTTGTTTGTTTAGTTTCTTGTTTGTTTGGTTTCTTGTTTGTTTGGTTTCTTGTTTGTTTGGTTTCTTGTTTGTTTGGTTTCTTGTTTGTTTGTTTTCTTGTTTGTTTGGTTTCTTGTTTGATGGTTTCTTGTTTGTTTGGTTTCTTGTTTGTTTGGTTTCTTGTTTAGTTTCTTGTTTATTTAGTTTCTTGTTTGTTTAGTTTCTTGTTTGTTTAGTTTCTTGCTTAGCTTCTTGTTTGTTTAGTTTCTTGTTTGTTTAGTTTCTTGTTTGTTTAGTTTCTTGTTTGTTTAGTTTCTTGTTTGTTTAGTTTCTTGTTTGTTTAGTTTCTTGTTTAGTTTCTTGTTTGTTTAGTTTCTTGTTTGTTTGGTTTTTTGTTTAGTTTCTTGTTTGTTTAGTTTCTTGTTTAGTTTCTTGTTTGTTTTGTTTTTTGTTTAGTTTCTTGTTTGTTTAGTTTCTTGTTTGTTTAGTTTCTTGTTTATTTAGTTTCTTGTTTAGTTTCTTGTTTGTTTAGCTTCTTGTTTGTTTAGTGTCTTGCTTAGCTTCTTGTTTGTTTAGTTTCTTGTTTGTTTAGTTTCTTGTTTGTTTAGTTTCTTGCTTAGCTTCTTGTTTGTTTAGTTTCTTGTTTAGTTTCTTGTTTGTTTGGTTTCTTGTTTGTTTGGTTTCTTGTTTGTTTAGTTTCTTGCTTAGTTTCTTGTTTGTTTGGTTTCTTGTTTGTTTAGTTTCTTGCTTAGTTTCTTGTTTGTTTGGTTTCTTGTTTGTTTAGTTTCTTGCTTAGTTTCTTTATCCTATCATGTTTGTTTAGTGTTGTTCATAATTCTATTGAATTGCACCTATGTGTTCATTAGAAAGTGTATAGAGACCCACTTTTTCAGTGTTCTCAGTTCTTTTACTTGGTGTAAACCAGTTAAAATGACAGCATTCACACTTACTCAACTGAACCACACTAAAACAATCAGTCACACTAGAGTTTGTCTTCATCTAACCAAACCTACAAGTGTGAACACTTCATAAATGATGACTGAATCTTCCTTTCTAAGTGAGTTATCAATTCGTTTTTGCGTTGGTGGACAGTTACAAAGCATTCCTTCACCTTCAGGTTGACAACTGGAAGTAGATGCATTGTTATGGATTGCCAATATCTGACCTCATGATTCTTGTGTGAAATGTAATTCATGACTGTTTTTAAGAATATGTAATTCTTCTAACAATTTAGCATCCATATTTTTCTTGCTCGATGCCAAAAGAACACTGCGTTCAGTGTTGAAGTTTCTAGAGTGAGAGATTGTGAGTTCAGTGAACTTAAACGTACAGCTTGTGTAGAAAGTAAGGATTTTAATCTTTCGTTGTGGCTACTATGCTTGATTGTTCATTCTTTCTTTCTTCTTTCCGTCCCCGTTGTCGTGATTTTCTTAGAAGGAATGATTCGTCGGGAAGTCTGGCAATGGTGTAGATCATAGGTATAAAACTCAAATCCTGGAGAGCCGCAACTCTGCACAGTTCTGCTCCAACTCAAATCAAACACAGCTGATCCAACAAATAAGGGTGTTCATGACTCTTTCAATCACCTTAAATATTTGATCAGTGTTTGATTAGGGTTGGAGCAAAACTGTGCAGAGCTGCGGCCCTCCAGGAATTAAGTTTGAGATTTATGTAGATGGTCAAGTTATTTTGGGTTGCTTATCTTGAACTTGCTCATAGATGTTTGTTTCCACCTGAGGTTGTTGTCGTCTATTAGATCAGCTGTGATCGGTACAGTGTGGGAAAACTGTCCTAAAGCCACTTGCTTTTTCTACCATTCTGTCACGTGTGCCTTGTGTGAGGGTGTTTATTTGCGTGCGAAAGACTGAAGATGTTATTTTAGCCTCTATTAAACTCAGATTTGGAGCTCTTATCTACAAACTCAGTGTTTCTGAACAAATTAACAGTGGAAATAATTGCAAACGTTTCCATGCAAACTACATTAAGGAAAATCCAAACAGAAGTATTCGAAAGCTAAATGGAATAAGTACAATTAGGAAAATCTTTTTTTTTTAATATGTACTTATTTGACACAGGCTGTTTTATTGGTTTGTGTGTGTATGTGTGTGTGTGTGTGTCTGTTTGCTAGCGTGGCTCTCTCAATGTGTTGACCAGACCTCTTTTCAGAGCTTGATTGGGTTTAGAACCGGGCTAATTGCATGTGACAGAATCTAGCGATTGCATTTTGTGCTGTTTGATAGACTCTGTTTCCTTTGCCCTCTAAACCTCCTTTTAACCTACATTTCCTCTGAAAGTATTAGATGTTTATCACCTGATTTTGTCTCTAAGATTGAAATCGTTTAAGTAAAGAGAGAAAATGATGGAGACGAAAATACAAAATCATTGTTACCAAATCAACTACTTGTTAGATCTCTAGCAGTATTAATAATTCCCTCTTTTTAACAAGTAAACCAGTAGGTTTGGTTCAATGTTTTTGTCTTTTATGTGTTTGACAAGGTTTGTTATCTAAGCAAGGCTCAATGGCAAACAGAATACAGGTTTTCGTTCATTTGCTCATTTCAGATATGACTGATAAAGGGATATGCTGTGTGTGTGTGTGTGTATGTGTGAAAGAGCGTGTGCATGGGTTTGTTCTTGACCACATTGTGCAAACTTGGTTGTTTCAGTGATGTGCATTCATGTGTTAAAGTCGCAACTTCACAACAAACTAATTTATATATTTTTAGACGCAGAACTGTGCTATGAGTGGACTCAGTGTCAAAGTCCAGCTTTTATTTTGTTTTCCACTTCAGTAAGCTGACATCTATGCTCACTGCCTTAAACTTCATCCACTCTGTGTTTATGTGGCATGTTTTAAGAAAAGGAAAAAAAAAACGATTTTTAAGATGTGGAAGACATATTGTACAGTAGACCAATGTCAGTTTGTATAAAGTACTAAGTGAAAAAAAAATATTTATTACATGCATTGAAAGAAATTGTTTACTTATTGAATGTTACATGTTTATGTAGAGACATTTAGATGTAATAAAATGCATTGAGTTAACTTTTTGCCTCTTGATGTTGGAGATGTTAAACATTTCTCTCCTTTATAAAAAGCTCAGCTACTTTAACTTGCTGACTGGGAAGTAAGTGCTGTAAGACAGTCAGACACGAGGCGTTTGAGCTGAATGGCGTTCTGCTCTGCAATAAAGGTCAGACGAGCCTGAATCAATCTGTGGAAAAGGTGAAGATTCTAAATTGAGAACTAACCTGGTGCCTGTTCATATTTCAGCAGCAACTGTATCTGGGGCAACAAACGCTAACCCATTTTCAACTCTCGCTGGGAGATTTAAGATTATTTCTAACACCTCTTTATTGTATATATGCATTTAAAAGCTCTTTTCTATCCTCTAGAATGATAGAACCCACACACAACCATCCAACTCTCATAGCCTCTAAAATGTAGAGTATAAAGTGGTGGCTTCTCATAACCTATAGTGTCTCGATTGCCCTGAACATATTCAAATCTTTAATGCCTTTAAATCTATCAGTTCTCCTGTGTGATGTGCTCAAGGTTTTATCCCTCAGCATCAAGCTGTATTAATTTAGAAACTAAGGCTGTATATTTATATGTGAACAGCAGATGGCAGTGAATACTTACCCAGAGATCCACCTGCTTTATTGCAATGTACCATGTTTAAACTGTATTGCCGTAAGTAAAATACCTGTAATAATGATTTTATATTGATAGCACTATTTAATCTTGATTATTAAATTATAATGTATATTGCCATTTAAAGCCTGTAGCTTCACAAACATATGCAAAAAAATGTAAACCATGATTTAAGAATGGCTTGCGCGATTTAATTTACTATGAGCTAATTATACATTTAAAATATATTGGTCTTGTTAACCTCAATATTAATTATTATACATGTTTTCATTTATGTCTCCCTTAGGAAAATGATCCATGGCTTTATTATAGTAAAAGTGTAGCCCAGTAAGCATGTTGAATTGAATAAAATTTTTTTGTTGTTGGTTATTGACTGCAGTTTGTTACCACAGTCGTTTAATCAAGGTTCATGTAGAAAAAAACATGGTCATTTTTCATAAGTGGAGTTATTTTATATCGTTACGACGTGCATAAAAGATTTGGAAGCAAAAGCAGGCGACTGGCCAAGGTGTTTGTATTAGCCTACGTTTACTCGGTGACGAATCGCTGCTGTCGGTGGGCGGAGACATCTAAAAAGCGCCCGGCATAAATTGTAGAGCGCGCCGCATTCTGCTCAAGACTATCAACATCATGAACTTGATTGAAGCTATAAAGGGTGAGTACGGTGATTTATCGGTTAAAACGAAACTATCAAATTAATTGAATAAACAACAGTTACGTAGGATGAACATTTAAGTGCGCGTAAAGACATGGGAAACACCGAAGTTGTAAAGTCGCTGGATATGATGGGAGACAGTAATCAGAGTGGTGTAATAAACAGATCAATCAGTGACCGCGAGCGCTTCAAAAGTCTGGAGGACATCGACGTGTCCGCCGACGGGAGTCCGGTGTTGAGGTGCTTGATCTCCATCACCTACTCTGTGGTGTGCGTCGTGGGTCTGGTTGGAAATCTGTTGGTGTTTTTCTTCATCCGCGTCAGGCAAGAAAGACGCATATCCAAGATAAACTTCTTCATCCTTAATTTGGCTGTGACGGATTTCCAATTTGTGTTGACTTTGCCTTTCTGGGCTGTGGACACGGCGCTGGACTTCAGCTGGCCGTTTGGAGACGCCATGTGCAAGATCATCCTGTCGGTGACCGTGATGAACATGTACGCGAGCGTCTTCTTCCTGACGGCGATGAGCGTCACGCGCTACTGGTCCGTGGCTTCGGCTCTGAAGGACCGCAGCAGGCAAACCGGCTGCTCCATCCGGTGGGTCAGTGTGATCCTCTGGGCTCTGGCCACCGTGGCCACAGCGCCAACATCCATTTTCTCCACAGTTACTAACGTGGCCGGCGAAAAACTTTGTTTATTGCGCTTTCCCGACGGACAGTATTGGCTGGCGATCTATCATGTCCAAAAAATCCTCATCGCGTTTGTTTTGCCAATGGCGATCGTGTCAGTCAGTTACCTGCTGCTGCTAAGGCTCATTCGGCAGCGGAGCATGAAGAACACATCGAAACGGCGCACGCAAGTCACCAAATCTGTCACCATAGTGGTCCTGTCCTTCTTCCTCTGCTGGATGCCCAATCATGCCATCACATTTTGGGGCGTGCTGGTGAAATTTAACGCGGTGTACTGGGATAAGTCGTACTATATCGTTTCATACCTACGTGTTCCCGGTGACCGTATGCCTGGCGCACGCAAACAGCTGTTTGAACCCACTTATTTACTGCCTGATGCGCAAAGAGTTCAGGAAAAAAATTAAGAACCTTTTTATTCGAGTCTGAGAAACGTGTTTCTCGTCCTGTGGACCAAACCGTGTTCTTTCCGTCTGTAATGAGTTATTTTACTCAAAATGTTATTTATCCTCAAGCGCTTTATTTCTTCAGTTGAGCTCTGAAGAAGATGTCAGTTTACATATTTGTGGAAATCATGGGTTCACGGTGAACTGCACTTTAACAATATACACTTGGTGTATATCAGTTGTATGTGTGATTGTTATTGTACAGTGTACAGTTCTTGTGGAACAGTTGTTGTCAAACATTCAAACAGAAAAAATGCTAATATAAAACAGCATCTTTTGCGTTAAAAGTGCAGCGAAATTAAATTCAGTGGCATTAAACGTTTTATTTTATTTGTGAACAAAACTGATATTCTTATCATTCCTCTTCCAGGAAAGTTGTAAACCTAATAGAGGATTGTACACTTGATCCCAAATTTCTGGGACAATTGTGTGTATCTTGATGTTTGGGGGTGTTAAGTTAAAATAAAACCTGATTTTAATAAACACATTGATACTGTAAGAAGCTGGAAACACTCAGTGTTTTGGTTTCAAACACCATGTATACCTTCTTAAATGAATATAATATAGTGAACTTTAGTCAAAATTCAATGTCAATATTTTGCCGTCTGCCAGGAAATACATAGATTTTTGAAATTCTGACACTTAGATTGTAAACAATATACACAATTTTCAAGCCAAGGGTGTTTATCATAAATGTCAGGTGAGGACAAGTTGAATTTTTGGGGGATAAAATCTTTGATATCAGCTTTGTGTTTCATTATCTTACAGATTAAATTCAGCTGAAATACCAATAGGCTGTTTAATGGCAAGTCTAACTATGACAAGTCTGAGAAAATTTTTTATGGTATATATGCTTACACAGAAATTGACTTTAATACACCCTTAGAAAGAACTATCCAATCATTTTTTAAAACACAACTTTAAAACCTCTTCTCGTTGAATGAATGTTTCCTTATATTTTTACACAGCATTTTAAGAATGGATGACCATCCTTAGCAAATTCATGGTTCTAATCCAATTAGTTAATTCTTCTTTTCTCTCAGCACACATTCTGAATGTTAACACACACTCTCTGCATCCCCCTCTCCCTTGCCTATCAGACATGTCTTATTTTCAGTTAGCATTACTGACAGACACTCACAAGCTCTCAGCCAAGAAACGACCTTCCATCCTGATCAGAGCTTCGTGATTTAAAGCATTGGGGAATACACGAGGAAACAGCGAGGCAGAAATGTTTCATCTAGTCAGGCAAGGCCATATTAGTCTCTGCACATATCCGAATGTGTTTTTGTATCCCGTTGAAATGACAGCTCTGCGGCGTGCAGTTAATTACCCAGAAAAAGGGGCCGATCAGGATCATAACTGATGAGAATGCTTAACGTCTTGTTAAATTGTGGTTGCTTTAAATCACTTACACAGTAAGCTAATGAGGGTCATTTGCAGGCAATTTGGAAGATTTGAAAAGACGGTACATCTGCTACTGTTTACCGTCACACTCACGCGGGAGCCTTTTTAATGGACACCCGGCTGGCACAGAAGTGATGCTCTTGACCATGTTGTGTTGGTTATGATACGTCACAGCTCCCAGGTTCAGTTTGAAGAGGCCAACAGGCTCTGAGGAACAGTCTGAATGAAAGAGTCTTTTTCTGGAAGCAAACATTTACCCACTGAAGATGGTTTTCAAACAGAAAGGAGCCTTAAAAATCTAAGCAGTAGGCTGGCATCTGCTCTCTTTTTATGTGGCATCTGAATACTATTTGTTTACACGTCTAGAAACCAAACAAGGAGGGATATCTCTATTTCTCACTGAAAATGCTGTTTGGGTTTGACTTTATTTTCATGGCCCACTTTGCAAATATCTCTTTACTAACTCTCATTAGAGTATTAGATTAGGGTTATAGTACACTGTAAAACCCAACAGTCAACTTTATCTAATAAATGAGTGTAGTTAACTCAAAATTGACTGAAAGTTATTTCTACTGATTTGAAAAGAGTTTTGAACTCAGTGTTGAAGGTAATGAGTTAATCAATACCTCATTACTTCAACTTAAATGGATTAAGTTGACAGTACTCATTAGGATTAGTTTTTGAACTCAAATGGTTTGTAGCAATCGGTTTCCTCAAACAGTTTGAGTTGCCTTAACTTATTGAGTTTTACAGTACTCAGTTGGTTTGAGTTCTCTTCTTCATGCTCAAATTGCTTTGTTTACTCAAATGGATTAAGTTGACAGTACTCATTAGGATTAGTTTTTGAACTTAAATGGTTTGTTGCAATCGGTTTCCTCAAATAGTTTGAGTTACCTTCAATTTTGGGGTTTTCCTGTATAAAGTAAAATATGTGTTACTTACAACAATTAACTTTGCAACCACTCTAATAAATGACGTTTGCTGCTGGTTCAATCTACTTGTGACAACTTAATTGTTTCATGTTCATTCTATTTAAATTTGTACAGTAATTACTGTAAGTTAACCTAATCGATTTGTGTTAGGACAACATGGTGGCATTGTGTGGAACCCAGCATTTTTACAGTGTATGTCAACTAGCAGTTATTAAAGTAGACTGTCTGCTTAAAGCAGGACTGCCCAAACTTTTTATGAAGAGCCAAAAACCAAATATCATCGTGGGCTGAAGGTAAATATACTAAACTATATTACATTGAATGGGTCATTTCCTAATTTATTTAATAATATTTCAAAATAAACAGAAAACATCACTTTAAATCATATTAACTAATGCAGTATAACTTTTAAAATCAAAACTTATTGCAATAAAAGCATGAACAATCACATTTATAACACAGTGGAGTTCATTTCTGAGTACACTAGTCAAGCAGAATCCATATATACTAATTTACACCATTTAATTGTAGCATTTAATTTCAGTTAGCTTTTAACAATAAAACAAACAAACATTCGAAGGGTTACATTCAGTTTGAACTCCCTCTCTTCTCAGATGAGATGTCGGTCCAAATCAAGTTACCATGGACCAATTTTGGCCTGGGAGCCCTAGTTTGGTCATCTCTGGGTTAAAGGAATAGTTCACCTAAAACTGAAAATTCATTTACTCGTCTTTTACTTGTCACCAACTTGTTTGAGTTTCTTTCTTCTGTTGAACACAATATAAGTTATTATGAAAATAAAAATGTTGGAAACCTGTAACCATTGACTTCCATAGTATTAGATTTCATATGTCAATGGTTCAAACATTTACAGGTTTAAAACATCTTGATCTTCTTTTATGTGGAACAGAAAAAGAGCTACTTGAGGGTTAGGATATAGTGAGTACATTTACATTTTTTGGTTGAACAATCCCTTTTAATATCATTAATTTTCCTTCAGCGTAGTCCCTTTATTGATCAGGTGTCGCCACAGTGGAATGAACCGCCAACTTATCCAGCATATGTTTTACACAGTGGATGCCCTTCCAGCTGCAACCCATCTCTGGGAAACACCCATACACACTCACTTACACACATACACTATGACCAATTTAGTTTGTTCAATTCACTTATAGCACATGTCTTTGGACTGTGGACCTTCTTGCTGTGAGGCGACAGTGCTGACCACTAAGCCACCATGCCACCCCCTATTTTATTATTTTTTTGCAATTTATTTTGATCTCACTTCAGGCATTCAGCTAAATATAAGTGACTTCGCAAATATGTATCTACTTACTCTCATACATGTCACCTCTAGTTCATATAGTCTGTTTTGGGAGCATCAAAATAAAGTGTTTGCAGTAATTAAGCAGACAGTAATCACTTTAATAACTGCTAATTGACATGTCATTGCAGAGTTATTTGTAGTCAACAGAATGTTTTAAGAGGAACATCAGAGTGTAAAATGATTAAAGGGATAGTTCACCCAAATTTACTTACCATTTGCTCAGGTAGCAGAAGCCAGCTAGTAAATTGCTGTGCAGGCAAACCTCACTCTGACCTCTAAAGATGCTCTAGCGACAGACACTAGAGGTCATGGTCTTTAACCTTCTTGTTAGACAACCGACTCCGATGCAGAGAAACACCGGTTCGATCCCAGCTCAGAGTGAGTTGAGTGGTGTAGGACTGGTGGGGTTACATTGGTGCCGTGACCCGGATGAGAGTGAGGTTTAGGGGGGTGAGCGTAACAGAGGCCAGCTAGTAAAGTGCTGTGCAGGTAAACCTTTCTCCTCTGACCTCTAAAGATGCTTTAGCGACAGGTGCGGAGAGTCGGCGGTTCGATTCCAACTCAGAGCAGATTGCGTGGTGAAGGACTGGTAGGGGTTACACTCAACCCCAACACTCTTTTTCCATTAAACTCAAAATAAAATATTTTGGAAAATGTTAGAAATCTGTAACCACTGACTTCCTTAGGAAAAACAAACATTATAAAGTCAATGGTTACAGATTTTCAACATTTTTTTTCCCCATTATTATTATTATAGTTTATAATACCTTCTTTTTTGGAGGAAAATGATGAATGAATATTTCTTTAAATACTTTACTAACTGCTACTTGATAAAAATACTGCTGATGTGATTGAAAAGTTCATTGTAGTTGATGGAAAGTCTGAAAGGGACCATAAAAATGATCTACGTTTGTGTACATATAGTGTGTGTCTATATTCAAAGAACAGCATGAATGTTCTGACCAATACTGCTGCTACTAAAACAAACATTGCTTGTATGTTGCCTTTTTTCATGTAATACAGTCAAATATATGAAGGTTTGGGAAGTAAACTACTCTCCCTGTGTCTTAAACAACTTTTCTTTCATCCAGGATTTGTGTATAAAGTTAAAGTACAGTATGTGCCGTCCACATGCAAATTCGCTATTTTGCCTATGGATGTTTGTCAATATTACAGAATTCCCGTTGGTCTCCCGCTGAGGAGTACGCTAATATAAATCACATCCCCACTGTTAACAGGATTTCCTGCGGAGACATGGTTTCCTATTACCGAGTGGGTTTAGGGTTATGTTATACTAGTTACTTCCTAATGCACATCATCATATCAGTGTATTCCCATTATGATGTAGATAAGTATTTCACCCACATTGAAATTAAATTTGGTCCTTGGATGTGTTTTCTGCCCAAGGCATTTTAGGTAATATCGCCCTTGGAATTATTCAGTTGCAAAACAAATCGTGAATAAACATACTGTGTGTTTTTAATTGACTTACTTGTACTGGTGTTTTTCTCTGTTGTAATGTCATGTTATTACTAAGCCACATTGTTTGACCTCTTTCAAATGAAAAGTGAAATGTGTTTAATTGCCTTTGTTTTCTTTTCTTGTTGACTTTGAAGTCTGAGAATAAATCACAGTAAATTGTAAAAAAATATATAATTATTAGAGCACGTTTTCCAGTTTCAATTAGGTTTTTCTTTTGTGTGTGTGAGATAATAACATCCATTTTAATTAATGGAAATAACATCCATTAGGGAATTATTTCAAACAATTAGAAGATTAATTAAGCATGGAGTTTATTTGCACAGGCAAATGAAATATCTGTTTGATGTTGTAGATTTAACACATAATAGATCCACCCCTCCCACTCACAGTAATGCTGACTTCTTTTTATCAACTTATGTTTCCTTCCTGTGGATTTGATCAAATTTATATTAAAAAATTGATGCCAGAACCAGCTTCATTGGGCTAATTCAAAGTGGTTTTTGATTCAGAGAAAAACATTTTTTGGGTCGAGATGGACATAAGGTTCAATTCTGGCACCTCTCATGTTCAACCTTTATATGCTCCCACTGAGCAAAATAATGAGAAAGAACCAAATCTCCTGCCACAGCTATGCTGATGACACTCAGATCTACTTAGCCTTACTGTCTAATGACTACAGCTCCATTGACACTGTCTGCCAATGCATTGATGAAATTAACAGTTGCATTTGCCAAAACTTTCTTCAGTTAAACAAAGAGAAAACTGAAGTAACTGAGTTTGGTAACAGAGATAAGGTTCCCAAGGTGAATGCGTACCTTGGCTCTAACGATCAAACAACAAATAATAAGGTCAATAATCTTGGTGTAATTCTGGAGTCAGATCTGAGTTTCAGTAGTCATGTCAAAGCAGTTAGTAAATCAGCATATTATCATCTAAAAACATTGCAAAAATTAAACGCTTTATTTCCATTAAGGACATAGGGAAACTTGTTCATAGCTTTTTATCACCAGCAGAGTGGATTACTGTACTGGCCTCCTAACTGGCCTTTCCAAAAAGAAAGTCGGACAGTTGCAGCTCACCCAGAACTTAGTCTTACAGTTACATTCAGATTAGATTTTGAAGTATTATTACTTGTCTATAAATTGATAAATGGATTAGGACCTCAATACAGTACAGATATGCTCACTGAATACAAACCTAACAGATCAGCTGGAATCAGGAATCAGCTTCCAGAAATGATCAGATGTGCTCCAACATTAGGCACATTCAAATAAAGACTTAAAACTCATCTGTTTAGCTGCGCCTTTACTGAATGAGCACTGTGCTACAGTACGTCCCATAGATCGCACTCTTATGTCTTTCTTAGACACATTTCTTAATTGTATTATGTTCAATCCACTTAAATTTGTAAAAACAATTAAGTTAACTGGACAACATGACAACATGAACACATTGTGTGGAACCCAGCATTTTTACAGTGAAGCATAAAATCATACAAGTCAATGATAGAATGCATCCTTGCTCACTATCAGCTTCTCCTCCGTCATATAATGTCACTTGCTATGTCAAAGCCTTATAAAAATAAATGCAAATGTGACAGGACTGACAGAAACATGGGGACAATTGTAAAATAGTATTTATTTTATTTGTAGAATTTATTTATAATTTGATGATTTTAATCAATTGATGTGAACGATAACAACTTAAACTATTTTTAAGTATTTTTTCTAAATAATGGTTTTTGACAGGGTTTGTACATTTGTAAAGAGTTTTTAATAAAGAAAAACAATCTGAGAACCAAATGAATGACATATTCCTTTACAGAATAACTCACAGATATCAACCATCAGTCCATTTTTAGATTTTTTTTTGGGATAAAATACTTTTGATTCACTGTATTTATGTTTTATTTCAGGGACAGATAATGTACATTTCTGGTAGAATTTTTCCATAACACAACACTATACTGCCTATTCTCAAAAAGCCTGCATCTCTCTCTGACACTCAAGCTTAAACTTGACAAGAGTAAATAATTTTTTCTTGCACCAATCTTTCACTGTCCTTTGAAGGCGGCAAGATGTTGCTTCAGGACTGTCAAACATTTGATGACAAGCCGTTCATTGTGAACATCTAGCCCTTTTGAGCGCTTCTCAAACAGTTCTTTATCTTGACTCAAATTGATGAAAAGAGACTTGCATAAAACATAAAATCTCAAAACTTTTCGGATTTCATCTGATTGTTACAAAATAAATGGATATCGATGATCTTTAAAAGGCAGATTAAAAAAAAAAAATTAACCACGGTCATTCACCAAATTCACTGTTAATATGTTGTGCACAGTATTCTGCCCACTGGCCCAGGAACCAAAATTTGTCAGAGAGAGTGTGAGTCAAATTTCCTGCTAAATAAAGCTTGTCCTGAAGGCTTAAACAAGGACGATCAGGCCATTTCCTCTAAATCTGTCACTTTCACTTCCTGGATACAATCTGTGGTAACCAAGCATACACACACACACACACACATTCACAAAAGATGACAACATTCATCATTTTGCTCAGATTTATAGAAAATGTTAACCTTTACATTTGCATACCATAAGTCTGTTAGTGTGTTGTTTTATACCAATAATTCCACATTGGCTAATTGTAAAAGATTAACATGGAAATACACTCACCGGACACTTTATTAGGTACACCTGTCCAACTGTTTGTTAACAAATTTCTAATCAGCCAATCACATGGCAGCAACTCAATGCATTTAGGTATGTAGACATGGTCAAGACGATCTGCTGCAGTTCAAACCGAGCTTCAGAATGGGGAAGAAAGGTAATTTAAGTCACTTTCAACATGGCATGGTTGTTGGTGCCAGACGGGCTGGTCTGAGTATTTCACTGCTGATCTACTGGGATTTTCATGCACAACCATCTCTAGGGTTTACAGAGAATGATCCGAAAAAGAGAAAATATCCAGTGAGCGGCAGTTCTGTGGGTGAAAAATGCCTTGTTGATGTCAGAGGAGAAATGGCCAGACTGGTTCGAACGGATAGAAAGGCAACAGTAACTTAAATAACCACTCGTTACAATGTCCAACCTTGAGGCGGATGGGCTACAGCAGCAGAAGACCACACCAGGTGCCACTCCTGTCAGCTAAGAACAGGAAACTGAGTCTACAATTCAGACAGGCTCACCAAAATTGGACAATAGAAGATTGGATTGCCTGGTCTGATGAGTCTCCATTTCTGCTGCAATATTCGTATGATAGAGCCAGATTTTGGCGTGGATGTGCAGCCAACAAATCTGCATGATGCTGTCATGTCAATATGGACCAAAATCTCTGAGGAATATTTCCAGTACCTAGTTGAATCTATGCCACAAAGGATTAAGGCAGTTCTGAAGGCAAAAGTGGGTCCAACCCGGTACTAGTTAGGTGTACCTAATAAAGTGGCCGGTGATTGTATATTAATATATAAACTGTGGGAAGCGTGTGGAAGTTTAAAAACAAGGTTGTGTTTTCAATTGCTATCTGTGACAGTGATTCTACGCTCTCAACAACAACAAAACAGTATAAATCTGTCACTTTGGTGATAATGATTCAAAAGCTAAAATACATCTTGTGAGTAAACAAATACATAATAAAATGAATAAATACTGTAATAAATGCATTGTTCATTGTTTGATCATGCTAGCAAATACATTAACTAACTAATGCAATCTTATTGTAAAGAGTTACCATTTACAGTCCAGTTTTTTTTTCTTTCTTTATTTTTATACATTAAAATATTTTACAGAACTAAACCTTCAGGTGACGGCAGTGGTTTTTCAAGTAACACTACCAGTAAATAAACACAAATTGCAAAAAGACACATTCATCATTTTCCACTTCAAAGGATACAGCTGGAAACACTACGTCCTGTCGCCATGTTCAGATACACAGTAAAAGGTGCCTATCTTTGTTTAAAGATATCCAGTTTTGTTGGGCAGTGTTGGGCGACATGGCTGCTCAGGTGTTAGCACTGTCACCTCACAGCTAGAAGGTTGCTGGTTCGAGCTCTGACTGGGTCAGTTGGCATTTCTGTGTGGAGTTTGTGCTATAGGTGAATTGAATAAACTAAATTAGCTGTAGTGTATGTGTGTGAATGAGTGTGTATGGGTGTTTCTTAGTACTGGGTTGCAGCTGGAAGGGCATCCGCTGTGTAAAGCATATGTTGGATAAGTTGGTGGTTCATTCCGCTGTGGTGACCCCTGATGAATAAAGGGACTAAGCTAAAGGAAATTGAATGAATGAATATATGGATCCACGTTCTTCTATTCACTGTACTATTGTTGAAAGGTTGTGGCTTCATCTGATTTTTGTTTAGAGTCCAGTTCAACATTTATGTGCGTTTTTAAACAAAATAACTGGGCAATATTGGTATTAATTCTGAAACTACTCCTTAAACCCGACATTAACCTATGCGGTTATCCCACTGCTGTCTTAGTTAAGTATAATGTAAGTGAATGTAAGTGCACACATTGTAAAATAAAGTGGAACCGAAGCTCATCAGTTCCATCTCGTTTCTTTTGTTCTTGTTAAGGCCAGAAGGGGGGCAACACATCTCTTGAGTGGCATAAATATAATCAATGATAAACGGTTTGATATCTTCTCAAATTAATAATGGTGTGCAAACCATGTTCGGCCATTTTCAGATAATAGTAGCGTCGATTATTATTTATCGTTTTGCACCATGAACTCTATTGTTTGTTAAATAAATTTTTATTGATTTATCAATGCAAATATCCTATGTATAAACACTACGCTGTAAATAGGCTATATGATTCATTTTAAATAATTTCAAAACATTTATTATGAAAATCATTATACCACACAGGCTATATTAGGCTATACAACACTTCTTAGCTGACCTGTAGCCCATGGCTCCACCCAAAGCTGTCCAGGTGTTAATATCAAATAAATACTTTCCACAATCTCTCTCAAGGCTCTCAGACTCTGTATCAAAGTCCAACCTTTTCCAGGTAAGGGTGACGTCAGGGCGCACAGCATCTCCTGTTGTTCCCTGTCGCAATTTCAAACGCTGCTGGGACCACGAGGAAGTCCCGTCCCATCTGACGCCTGATTGGTTCAAGCTTAATTTATTCCACTTTTCCCTGCTTGCATTGGGCAACGCCGTTGTCGGTTAGGAACTGGGTCCAGATAAGCCTGGTGGTGTTTCGCGTCAGGTGAAAATTGCTGTGTCTTGTTGGACGTTAAAAGTTGTTGTTTTTACGTAAACAAACCAAACCGTAAAACGCAGCTGTTGTTGTTGTAATTTATTTAAGTCGTAACCTACAACGTTGCTCTTCGTTTATACAACCAAAAAGGACAACATGAAGAGTTGAAGTATCGACTGAAAAAGCATGAAGTTACATCACAGTAAGTCGCGAGTTTACTCAGATATGCTTGTTTTGTTCTTGGAAACTCCTCTGATTAGAAATTGTGTTTTTTGTTTCTTAACATAGTTGAATCACTTCATTTGCCTTCCGGTGTGTTATATTATGTACTACTCATAGTTTTGTTCTCAAGAGGCTTTACGCAGATCATCCGGCGTCAAGGCAAATCTTTTGACACTTCATCATGTGTCACATCCACTACAGGCCAGAACAGGGCCACCGAGTCTTAGTGCTGCACGAATTACGCTTTTCCTGAACTTTGGGAAACTTTAATTAAACTCGCCTCTCACAGTAAAATCGTCTGTTGGCTGTGTAAAGATGTGACCAGGGTTCAGTCTCTTGTAGGATATCACATTCAGCTTTTGAAATTGATTAAAGTTTCCTTTTCTTGAACATGCGATGAAAAAGTAACACTAACAGCTTTAATTCAGAAGCAGCTGATCCTTGAAATCTCACCCTCCCTTCTTTTTTCATTTCCATGTCAAAGAGTCCTGGCACTCAGAAGAGTGTGTGGAGGCTTGCATGGGGTTAGTTATTGACGAGCTGTTTTTCAGGGGTTTGTTTTTGAATTGGCTTTAAATGAATGGGATCTCGGTGTGTGGAGAAGACGATTCAGAGGAACCGATGTCATGTTCACTCAATATTTAATGATCATGTGCTTTGCTCTGAGCTGTTTTTGACTTGATGTCTCTTTGACACGTGAGATAGAAGCATCTTACAGACTCTTTCAGAGCCGGACTATTGTCACTGGTTGCCCTCTAACTTGGAGCACAAAGGATCATGGGAGCACACCCTCTCTTTTTGTGTATGTCTGTAGATTTTTTCAATAGCTGGATGAGTTCTTTCAGAGTTTCAATGCTCATTCATTACATTTACATGCACACAAGATGTATGTATGTATATATGTGTATATATATATATATTATATATATATATATATATATATATATATATATATATATATATATATATATATATATATATATATATATATATTAAAGCATAAATAAAAAATCTTGCATATACCTTAGGAACGGTAAAACAGAACTTTAGTGGTTTTACAACTTGCTGTGGTGGCTGGATTGAAACGCACAATTTACCCACATGACATAAATAGTTAACTACAGTATATGCAACAAACAAAACAAAATTACATTTTTTTTTAAACAATAATTGTATTTATTATGACACAGTTATACAATGTTTCTTTTCAATAGGTTAAAGTTAAAAAAAGACTTGGAATAAAAAAGAAATCCACTATTTCTTTATACTTATGCTATTCAGGAGCCATGTGCACCCACTGACAGGTCAAATCTGCTTCTCTCTTCTTTAAAACCAAAGCATTTTAGATGTGTAAAAATATGTAATATATTGAGATCATAAAATTAATAAAATATACAGCAAATGAGAAAAATGACGGAAAAATGAATAAAAACAAAGATCTCTAAAAAATGTAATTACAAGATTAAAATGTGTAGATTATTTAAATTAGGCAAATGCATTGATTAACCATTACTAATGGTGTACATATACCAGTCATTTTGTCCTCTCAAAGTATTTAGTAAAGTTTTTCTGAGTTGTTTAGATTAAAGAATGAATTATTTTATGTTTCTCTTTCTCGTGCATGACTGTGTGCACTGTCAGCTACGAAGCAGAGCGAAAGTAGTCTTAAATAAAAAGGTAATGCAAAAGCACATAACAACAGCTTTAGAAAATGAAACAAAAAGTAGAATCCTGGACATTTTAGGGACATTTTAGGAGATTTAGAAACCCCAGCCGGGCAGATTGTTTAAGTCCCAAAAAGGCATGTCTCTGTGGGTCTCTGCAGAGCATGTCAGATTACCTGGGAGAGTGTTGACCGTTTATGTGCACACAGAACTAAACTGCATTAATTGAGAGAAGGTTTTCCTCTTCTTAATCACTCGTTGATGTTTGGTTATTGGTCAGATACAAAATAAGTATGATGATAATAAAAAATAACCTAATAATAGTAAAAAAAAAAAAATGTCACCAAATGTACCAGCATGGTTGTTAATATACCTAGGTGGCCTGCCCAAGTAAAGTATCTGTATGTAATGTAATATAATATAACTTTATTACACTTGTTTATGAATGTAATATTTAGTATATCACTTTTTACGAAATAAGCAAAATGGGTACAGTAGACATATCAGTGGTCAAGTCTAATTATTTGTTGCTGTTATTCCAAAGAAGGTGTTAGAATGCATCAGTTTTGTGCTGTATGTAAAAAAAAAAAAAAAAAAAAACTACAAAAGAATTGTGATGTGGAACATCTGCAAAACCTTTTAACAATCTGGTCACACAGCTCAAAGGCTGCCATGGCAAGGAATATGACACGTTTATCAAAGCTAAATTCTTAATGTTAATGTGAAACTAATAACATTCAGAAAGTTCAAATTACCTTAATTGGGCGATTCTTACGAAAACTTGTGAAAAAATTTCAAACATGAATTTTTAAAAATGTTTACAAGTTTTTTTTGCAGATAATTGTAACAAAGTCTAGAGCATTTGTCAACATTAATTAAAACATATATACATATAATTTAGTACCTTTTTGCACATAATTTCCAAAATAAATAATTTAAAAAATCTCATTACAGGAACAGTCTGCAAAATCGACTTTTGTAAAAAGGGATTACTAACAGTCATGAGGAGTTACTTGAGATTCTGAAATAACATTTTATTTTGATTTTTTTTTTTTTTTTTTTTTTTCCTCATTACCGAAACACCTTACACAACTGACAACAACCTGATGTATTTTCAAAATGATGTGGCTAACCTGAAATGACATCATTTGTAGATTATGCACATGCATTGAAAAGCAAACAATTAAAAAAATAATAATAAAATACCACTTAATGAACATTGGTTGCATTGGTTGAGATTTTGTTAAAAACATATAAAGTACAACAAAAAAACATTGAATTTCAAGTCTGTTTTATTTTTAGGGCTTTAGAAACAAAACTTTAATTTCAATGAAAAATTTCCATTCGCTTTGATAAACTAAAATGAATCATCCTCGCTATATGGTGTGGTCTCTAGCTTTAACCCTCTGGTGGGTGTCCCTTATTTGGTTATCAAACTTGTGGTCTTAGCCATTCAAAAAGAGACAAACACCTGTAAAGTACCAACTGTTTTAGCTAATTCAATCAAATTTATATTTCTATTATTTTGAATTTTGAGGGGAGGTTGTGGTAACTTATATATTTTTGCAGTAATTAACTACCAGTTTTCCCATTGAAAACAATGGCATTTTTGCCATTTTATTTTTAATAATTTTTAATTTAGTGCAGTATTTCCAAGTACTGTCTGTCTGCGGACTGCAAGACAGAGGCATAACATGAATGGGGTGTAATTAGTAGGAGAGACCTACATGTCAAAACTACTTGTAGACCTACATGTCAAAACTATGTTGTCGGCAAGATGTCGATGTACATCAGTTTTTAACGTCTACACCTACTCCACACCTAAACCCAATTATCACAGACATTAATGTACAGCCACGATTTGTGGAGGCTTTCATACTTGAAGAAGTCAGCGAGTTGATAAATGAATTAATATAATATTTTAAATGAATAGGTTGTGGATAAATTTGTAAAAAAACTCATGAAAACATTTGCTGAAAATGTTCACTTGTAATTATTTCCGCCATCTTGCCAACAACATCTCGTTTTGACATCTTGCATAGTTCAACGGGATCTCGATAACTGCAAGTTACCCCTCTCTAACTTACTAAAAGTTACACCCCCTTTTTAGTTATGCCTCTTTATTGCAGTCCACAGATATTGCTTGGTATTCCCAGGTAAGATAGAAACTGCCATTTAAAAACAAAAACAGTACACCATCTGTTTTTTTTTTTTTTTTTTTTTTTAAAGAATACAAGCAATGACATGTGGATGACATGGTGTAACCCCTATAGGTTCTAGCATTACTATCTCTACAATGCTGCTTGACAATTCCTTACTTGTTTAGGAATTACAAGGAAATTGTGGATTTAAATATACATCTAGACAAGCTAAAATACTACTTTCTGACAAGGTTTCGATATTTATTGACAAGGTGATTTGAAGTGTTAAGTTTTGTATTATTATTATAGAAAAAACTACATATAGCTATTAAGAGACTACACAAAAGGCTTACGTTTGTATGATGCAGTGTGTTTGTTTTTCCCACTTAGTGTCACCGCTTGTGCACTTTTTTTCAGCATCATGGTGAATTTGTATTTTTCGCATTTGATTTAATTGTGTGTGTGTGTGTGTGCGCGCGCGCTTGTGCATATGTACACTGTGTGTGCAGATTTAAACTAAATTATTAACTTAAATGACTACATTTCCTAATACTGTAGAGTTATTTTTAGTATTTACACCTGCTGATCTACATCTCCAAATCTAACCCCTCTCTTTCCTTCCTTCTGTACTCCTCATGTAGTTCCGGGTTGCTGTACAATTTTTCCCAACCTAGCCTTTGCTAAAG
The DNA here is from genome assembly GCF_903798145.1 of Danio aesculapii. Classification (NCBI taxonomy): domain Eukaryota; kingdom Metazoa; phylum Chordata; class Actinopteri; order Cypriniformes; family Danionidae; genus Danio; species Danio aesculapii. The sequence continues at coordinate 32,534,477 of NC_079441.1, read as the reverse complement.
AATTTGTTTTTTCACTTGCTGACTGTCTAAAATGAAACCAATCAAAGCAAAATATTAACAGTTAGCACATTTTAAAATTAACATTAAATTCAAAACTGTTATTTGACTCTAGTATGTAATTTACTTCAATTCTCATTCCTGAAACAGACGTTCTCTCCACCGCAACCGTCCTTAAATGGTTGCGATTATATGAGAAAAGAGTTGCGGAGAATGAGCTGCCTCAATATGTTTTGCTAATAATAGGGAAACTATGACGAGTTAGCAAATTTTTACTCCGTGCATATAACTAAGACTTTAGAAAAGTTCATTTTCACAAAAAAAGGTAATTTAACAATTATGTAGATGTAGAAAACTACCTGTTTCAGTAATGATAATCAAGAAGTCGTAACCATTTCGACAGGAGAAATTTTATATTAAACTGGAGAAATATAAAAGATCTACTTTTCTGGCAGCCATCTTGAAGCAACTCTCCCATGTGGTCCATTCAAAATAAACTTTATTAAAACTCTTTGCGTTTTTAAACAGTACTTTAAAATGGTTGCGGAGGATGAAAATATCTGTCATGGACGCATCGTTTTTCAGCTTTTTCACATTATAATTATTCGTAAAAATTCTGTTGACTATTTGTTCTGTCATGTAAAATAATCTATTGAAACAATTCATTTGTTTTTATGCCGAAATTGTCATGCTAATTTGTTTAAATTACAACATAGCACACATTCAAACATACGTGAACACGTTTTGGTAACGAGAATTTCTTTAGAAAATGCAGTAAAACTATCATGAATGATGTTGAAATTACACATTGTGCTTCGTAGAGAACAGTGTTGTCTTTATTCTAATGGTTTTTTTTTTCTTATGATCTTATGTGCCATGTTTTAATGGTTTCGTGAGAATAACCCTATTAAGGATGTTACTTTTAGTAATTGTGGTTGCTCTGAAAAAGCTTCTTGAAATGGAGAGAGATATTTTTCCATTTTCTTATAAATGGGGAAATTCATTAATTTAAAGAAAGGGAGAAGCACCAAACTGTTATTTGCCTGATTGATCATAGTCATTGGGAGAGAAATTTGTTAGTGGTGGATGTTTGCTGCAAACAAAGAGAATTTTGGATCATAGACGAGTCAAACAGGAACTAAAAAAACATCATTTTTGGAATGACGAGGAAACGTTGACCATGAATGAAATCCTGGATAGAAATTTTTGTCTCAGGATTTTCATTTTGTAATTTATTTATTTGAAAGTTTATCCCAATTTACTAAATGTACAGTAGCCTATCATACATGTTGAGAATGAATCTCTAGCATTTCCAGAAGAGAATACAGAACAAAACATATCCCGCAATAAATAAACAAGTAATGTTTATTTGTATTATGCTGATGTATACAGGAATGAATCTTTCAGTAACTGTGGAGCAGAGTTGTTAAACTCAACTCCAGCGAGGTCACTGTCCAATAAAGATTGGCCATATCCCAAAAGGCACCCCAAACCTTTGTGGTGGTCTTCAGTTTTGTGAGGTAATCATGTTTTGTCTGGTAGAAATGCTCATCTGAGTCATACTTGCAAACATCCTTCTGGCTAAAGTAACAAATTGGACACCCTACGGTCCTGGGGACTTGACAAACGACAACTATTTTCTGCAAGACTGCAAGTGCAGTTGAAGTGTGCCATTTGGGACAGGGCCTTTAGTTTCTGCCCCTGCTCTATCACGCATGCCTGTGGTTTTCAAATAAGCCTGAAGGACTTGACTAGCTGGATCAGTTGCTTTTGATTAAAGTTGATTGAAGGGCTATAATTCTGTCATCAATTCTTCAAGTTAAATCAAACTTTTGGTTTGGTTGAATGAAGGGCTTGTGACTCTCAGTGAGGATCTAGAGATGAAGTTGTTGTGAAATGTACTAGTTGAGTGAGACCACAGATGCTTAAATCACAAGCTTCACATGAGTATGTTTGTGGTAAACCAAACAGTGATGCTCATTCACAAAGAACCATGCAAAATATGCGGTCCTATTATTATAATTTTTTTTTCTTTGTCTCAAAATGAAAACTTTTTCACCAGAGGACATAAATAGCTCTACTTGGAATAAATTAATTGCTTTATAATGATTGAGGTTAGGCCTGCACAGTATATTGTTTCGGCATCAATATTGCAATGTGTGTGTCTGCAATGATCACATCGCAGGAAATGCTGTTAGTTGGGATTATAGTCATCAACAATTGAGGATACTTGAGATTTGTGGAGTCATTGTAATGCAAATGATAAAGTTTCACCTCTGTTGTGGTATGCATGTGTTTTAAAGGCATTTCAAGAAAGTGTAAATCATTCAGGCACAATAACGTAAAACATTTGCAACTTTAAGAAAAAGTTTCCTGATTAATACAATGAAGACTATACAATGTTATTTTACATTACTAGATTTATGTGTCTGAATACTGTTTGACTATCCGGAATAGGGGTGGGCGGGGTATACCGGTGTCATAGTCATCACCGGTGTGACATTGCGCCACGACATGGATTTTTCTAATACCGTCAATACCGGTATAAATCAATTATGTGCCTTTAACGGCTGCATTTACATCAATATAGCTAATTCTAATAATAAGGCATTCAATTTTCTTCAACATTCAGTTGTGGTCTGAATACATGTCCTTATACTACAGGGCTCGAAATTGCAACCATTTTGGTCGCATGAGCGCCGAAATTTAATCTATGCGCCCTCATAATATATTTGGGAGCATTTGTGTGTCTGAATTAGGGCTGTGACGGTAATGGAAGAAATCATGCGGTATGTCGGTTAACCGCGCAGATATATAAAAATAAGCATTTTTAACGCACCGCTGTAATTTCTATATCCCAGTCCCTTTATCAACATGTTAATACAAGTCATTATTTTAAAGAATATGACTTGAGAATATGATTTTACCTCAGCGCTGCACTTTTCTCCTTCTCTCCTCGCGCTGAGCAGGTGACGGAGTGTTGTGAAGTAGTTAAAACTCTCCTCAGTTTAATTTACAGTGTCAAACTGGCACAGGAATATCAGTATATTAATATAGGCTTTGCTAACATGCTGGTCAAATGAGGTATTTTTTACAGAAGCTATTAACAGACGCGCATGCTGCAACCGGTGATGAGTCAACAATCGCAAATATTTTGACTTATTTAAGTAGGCTATAGGCTATAGCATATAATAATTTGTGTAAAGACATTTATAAAAAATGTAGCTAATATATCACAGGGGTTTGTGTAGCAATTACAGTGGAGCATTAATTAAATCCTTTTTTTTCCCGTGGAGCGAAACAAACACGGCACAGATGTTGCAGTGTAGCAGATGGAGACGCACAAAAATATACAATTCAGATATTTTCGTCGGCAGAAAAAATATTCTTTGAACGAATTTTGTTTTGTACAATTTGTATCTTAGTTTTTTTCGGTCAGTTATTTACAAAATAAACAAGAATAACTAATAAACTGAAGTGAAGCGATGTGCCTCAGGGTCCGCTATATGCCGCGGCCAAAACACAAACTAAATACAATCGTAATATAAATAAAATAAAAGTGAAATATACAGTTTCAAATATTCGAATAGGCTGCTCTTTTAATTTTGATCATACAGTTAACAAAGATTCCATATTCGAAACTGAATATTTCACTTTTATTTTATTTATATTACGATTGTATTTAACAGACCAGTTTGTGTTTTGGCCGCGGCATATAGCGGACCCTGAGGCACATCGCTTCACCTCAAAGGTTATTAGTTATTCTTGTTTATTTTGTAAATAACTGACCGACAAAACTAAGATACAAATTGTACAAAACTAAATTCGTTCAAAGAATATTTTTCTTCCGACGAAAATATCTGAATTGTATATTTTTGTGCGTCTCCATCTGCTACACAACTGTGTGTTTGTTTCGCTCCACGGAAAAAGGATTTAATTAATGCTCCACTGTAATTGCTACACAACCCCTGTGATATATTAGCTACATTTTTTATAAATGTCTTTACACAAAATTATTATATGCTATAGCCTATAGCCTACTTTAAATAAGTCAAAATATTTGCGATTGTTGACTCATCACCGGTTGCAGCATGCGCGTCTGTTAATAGCTTCTGTAAAAAAATACCTACATTTGACCAGCATTTTAGCAAAGCCTATATTAATATACTGATATTCCTGTGCCAGTTTGACACTGTAAATTAAACTGAGGAGAGTTTAACTACTTCACAACACTCCGTCACCTGCTCAGCACGAGAGGGAAGGAGAAAAGTGCAGCGCTGAGGTAAAATCATATTCTCAAGTCATAATCTTTAAAATAATGACTTGTATTAAACATGTTGATAAAGGGACTGGGATATAGAAATTACAGCGGTGCGTTAAAAATGCTTATTTTCTGTGGAGCAATTGATTTGAGTTAGTAGGTCTGCTTTATTAAAATAAGCTTAAAATAATAACAGCCTATGCTGGTTATAAAAAGGATTCAGTGTTTTCGTTTGTAATCTAAATTTGTAATTTAAGTGGAAAATACTCAGGGCAGGCCTTTTATTCCTTTTATTAGTTATTCTGTTTTTCTATACAATCCCTGAAACCTACCTAAAGTTATAATAATAATAATAATAATAATAATGGCGCAGATGACAGCGATCATGACATGAGGTAATGTTGATCTGCCAGCTGAGATCAATCGAGTGTTTTCGGAGAAGGTGCTCGAATCTCGATGCGTTGCATTCACACGCGTGTTCAGCGCAAATGTCCGCTAAATATAAAGTCTAACACTGTAGACATCATCGCCAAAGAAACTCACCTTTACTAAGTTTACTCTGAAACTATGGCTCATAACAAAGAGTGGAATTGCGCTGGTGGTCATCGCAAGAATCCTGCTCTGTCTGCTATAAATTGGTGCGGCTGACTCGCCTGCTTTATTCACCAACACAGAGAAATGAAGATCAGCTCATAACGAGACTGAGCATTTACAATGACCCAAACCAAACTTTTAAAGAGTGATAGAAGTGAGACTTTCTTTTGTCGTTCTTCCTTGAGATGTATATTATTTTGCTATTGAAAGTAATACCATGATACTTATACCGTCACCGTTCAAAAGATGAAAATACTGTGATATTAATTTTAGGTCATATCGCCCACCCCTAATCCGGAAAAACCATAAAATAACTGTTTTATATTTACTTTTTCTGTGCTCTATTGTAATTATTCTTGCAATTTTATTTTTATACAAGATTCACACCCTTCAAGCCATCTGGTGAATAGTTTTTCATATCGCAATATATATCGTGGCAAAACAAAATATTACAATGTAGATTTTGCCAATATCTGCAGCCTTAATTGGGGTGATCTGCATAAAAATATAGTAAACAAATACAGTGTAAAAAAGTACATTTTAAGAACAAATTTAAATGTTTAAATCCAAGATTTAAATAAATATAAGACTTAACGGTAGGGCTGTGCAATTAAATCGAAATCTAATCGCAATTTGAAACATAATCGCAAGAGGCAGCGATATGCTATCTATCTATCTATCTATCTATCATATTATTTATATATTATGTATTTGGGCAATTCCATACAAATATCAACCTTGCCATGAAAAATACGTTTTTATCAAAATAGGGAACCTGTTTATGTTTTTTTTTTTTTTGTGTAATCAAGTATTTTATAGTACTTTAGAAATACTCAAATTTTCTCCGTCAATGTTTCAAACTATTATATTTGATTACTAAAATCACACAAGTGGCAATAGAGATGTCACATCCATAACAACACTTTTTCCTCATGAATGCAAAATAATAAATAAATAATTAATTGTTCAATATTTAAAATCAATCATTTTTTGTTTTATAGAGCCATCTCTCGTCTTCGTTTATCATTATTTCTTTTGGGTTGTGCAGTTTAATTCACAGAATTTTTACATAGTATGTTGTATACTGTAAACTTGCAGACTTTTTTGGTCACATCCATAACACATGTTTATTTTCCTCATTTGAAGTACAAAACATGTTTACAGATTGATATTTTCTGGTCCCATAACCCTCTGGTCAGTTGTTCTGGAAAATATAAACAGTTTCAATATAATGTTAACATTTACTTTCTATATGAATTTATGTTTTATATGTAATGTTTTGAGTTTTTACTGCCAGCATCACATCCATAACGCTGGAATTGCTCGTATGTATTATTTAATTTTCCCCGCCCAGAGCAAATGCTTGACTGCTGTCTGCGTGTGATAGTCTTACTAGCCAATTGAGTGAGCACACTTTCATTCTGCCCAATCAGAACTTTTAATCTGCCTCTCATCAACCATGTTGGTTTGCTGAGTGTTCTGTATTTTATAATGTTATTTTTGTTTTTATAATAAGCTACATCATCTTCCCTAATTTGAGTTGAACTTGTTTACAGAAAGGGAAGGCAATTTTTTATGTGCTCTTGTGAATAATGCGTTTTCATTTCTGAATATTTAAAAAACTAATTTGAATAAATGTTGGAGTAAGTTAATATCTTTTCAGTTCCTTTTTTTAAACTAACACACTGCATTTTAGCAGTAAGAAGCTTTTATTATTATTATTATTATTATTATCATCATGAGATTATTGAGCTGAATCTTGACTACAAAATTAAACCAAATTAAATCACAATCGCAATATCTGTCCAAAATTGCAATTTAGATATTTTTCCTAAATTTTTGCCTGTTTTAAAACCTTGACTTTTCCAAACCGTGGTATACCTTGAAACGGTTATCGTCCCCATGCCTAGTTTTTGCTTTATAGAATACTTCCTGCTAATGCACACTGGTGATGTTTGAGACGATATATTGTGCAACCCTAATAAAAAGTCAACCAAGGAAAGCCAAGTAGGTTTGGAGCAATTAAAGGAAGTAATAGTTGACAGAATTTCAATTTTAAGGGTGAACTGACCCAGCTGACGAGTTTTAAGAACTGCAGTGCACTGCCCTGTTTGCATTCTACTCCACTTTGTGTTTTAAAAGCATCAAGTGTTCAAGCTGTGGTGTTTTTGCTCTTTGGAACCCTTGAGGCTTGCCTGAGGCCAGAATTAAATGAATGCCAATGTCCCATACTGCATCTCTCAAAGTTTCTGTTTTCAGCATTGAATTTCTATGAACAATCTTACCCACAGCTATACATCCCTAGAGACTGATTTTTTCCCAAACCTTTCTGAATTTAATTATTTTTTTTAGTTGAGTGTGAATTCCGCTGTTTCCTTTGATGACATCTGATTGATTATGATCTGACTGTGATGAATAACAATACAGAATAGTCTCCTGTCTTCTTTGCCTGTGTTTATACATGGCTGTCATAGATTGCTTTCAAGATTGGCTATTGATTGATTGATGATGGAGGGGACAAAAGTATGCTAGTGGTGTTTCTATGCTGAATCACTGAATGTGTTTGCATTACAAATAACCATTTTAAGGGCTTCTTTGTTCTCCGGCTGTAAAGTGTGCGCTGGCACCGGAAGGCAAATCAGGCCAACTGTACAGTGCTTAAAGGGAGATTACAAAGCAAAACAAACAACACAACCACACACACACACAATGAAAATTGTCATTGTTTATTCACTCTCATGTCATTCCAAACATGTGTGACTGTTTTTTCCTTCTTTGAAACACAGTAGAAGGTATTTAGCACTTGACAATAGCTCTCTGCAGAATAAGTAGATTCATTAAAGAGTTAAAGAGTATTTTTTTTTTTTTTTTTTTTTCATAACCTTCCTCAATCTAAAACAAATGTCAACAACATATAAGTAGTTACTCCCCTTATGGACGAACTTTATGAAAAATTCTGATTTCACTACATTCTGGGTTTTGATAATGATTGAAAAGCTTTAATTTCATAACATTATGCTTTGCAGTGTAAATGCATTAATGCTACCTCCTAGGGGTTGGCGATTAATCGACTTTTATCTTAAGCACTTATCGGTTCAGTACTTTTAATGGTACTTTTTTTTTTTTTTTTTTTTTTTTTTTTTGCGAAAAAACAAAAATCAAATTGAACAGAATTCACACTTTTATTATTATGTTTTTAATACTTTTATACTTGACGTGCTCGCCAGAAGCACGAGCATTTCTCATGCGAGATTGCCAACTGTGCAGACGAATATCAAATATTGTAAATTAGAAAAGGTTGGTCAGTTAAATTATGCTACTGTAAGTAATGTTTATTCAGCAATAATTCTCCAGTACTGGCAGCAGAACCGTTAACGTTAGAGCTTATCGATACTTCGGCCTTTTATAATGTTTATAATGGCCTATTTATAACCTATAATCAATCAATTTTCAAGGTCAATTTTTTAAATTTACTTTCTCTACCGTGTGTGGAGTCTTGTGACACCGATTTGTTAAGGCTAATTTATACTTTATACATAATTATATTATGATTTATACTTATTCTGATATTATACTTCTGCCAAGCGTACACCTCTCAAAAAAATGTAACTACACATCACAATGACCCGTAGAGCAAGCTTTGTGATTTGGCGGTTTGGTAGTGGTGACGAGGGTGGGCAGCACGGAGAGCCATGTTTTAGGCAATGTGTGTTTTAATTTCAGTTGTTCAGCATTGATGTTCAAAAAAGAATTATAGATAACCAAAAGTGTGTGTTTACTTCAATTATTGTAAAATCAAGTAATACACCCTACATTCAAAAATCTTTCACTTGTAATATGGGAGCATATTTACTATACAAAACTTGTCAGTGAACTATAAGGGCAAAAACATAACATTTTCTTCACTTTCGCCAATTAGTGAAGTGTTTTTTTTTTTTTTCTTTTATCCCTCTCTGCTGTCGCCTCTAGCTTGCATGGTTCGGGATCTGTAGAGCTGCGCATCGTTGGATTTGCTCTTCAGTGTTTGGACTCTCTGTAGTGATTTTTAAACCACACTGAACTGAGCTAAACTGAACTGAACTTAAACACTACAAACTGAACTACACTGTTCCTATTTACTATGACCTTTTATGTGAAGCTGCTTTGACACAATCTACATTGTAAAAGCGCCATTCAAATAAAGGTGAATTGAATTGAATAAAATAATAGTTTATTAATCGTAATCAAGTTAAAATGTTCAATTAATCAATACTTTGATTTTAGGCCAAATCGCCCAACTCTACTTCATCCTGAGAATATTCATTAAATGGTTTAATAAACTAATCAAAACATAATAAAATATTACTACCTTCAGTTGTATTGTTGCTGCTCATAGAATTGTCAGTATTACCTTTGTCTGTGAATTAAAAAGTAAATGTATATAGCCTAGTGGTAGTGGATCCCCTACATTTAACAGAGACGATTAAAATGTAGTTTAAGCAGTTCAAATCTGATTTTTTAACCTGCTTATCTTTGATCAAAGTAAATGGGTATTTCCATAGGCTGGCATTTAGTCCCCCATTATGTCAAGATTAACTAGGGGATAATCCATGCCGCGAGTGCTTTTTAATGTAGGCTGCGATTAGGGTGGTTCTAAACTGACTGGAACTACCTGAGCATTACACTGTTTACATACAAACCTTTCAGCCAATCAGAATCTAGATTGTAAAGTCTAATACAGAACCGGGTATAAAGACTTTGAGTTTATCAATGAGAAATTTTGAAAGTAATCATCCAGCACTCAAATGAATCGGATTATTGTTAAGAATAAATAACTTTTAATTTATTTACTTCTCCTTCTTATTTTAAATTGACTGGTGGGAGTACAGGTTATAAACATGGTGTATCAGTGATTGTGACTGCTGTGTCTCTGAAAGCTTTGCTATGTCTGTGTCTGTAGTGCGCACTGAGCCTCTCTGAAAGCTTTGCTGTGTTAAGCTCGGGCCCCCAATGTAGTGGGAAACTGACAGTGAGGATTGAAGGTTATCCTAGGATGAATAAATGGCTGGGGATTAAAGGCAATGGGAATCTGTTGTAGTTGAAAGCCCTCGGGCTTATATGCACCCGGAACCCTGTCATCAGTACATGGCCGAGCTGTTGCTATTGCAGTAAAATGAGTTTTCGCTGAACAGTTTGACTAACACGTAGTTGCACTCTAGCTCTCTCTTCATTCCTCAAAGAGAATTAATTTGGGCTTTGATGTCAAAATATTGATTATGTGGATGCGCGAGAGCGAAGACCTGTAATTTATTCAAGTGGAAAAAGAAAATCCCTAAGCAGGTTGATTTGTAGGAGTTTGAATAAACACATGATGCTATAACTGGGAGTTTCTTAATAGGAAACATGTATAAAAATTTCAAGGTTTTACATTGTAATTCATTTAGAAGGTGTTTTTTCCGAGTTATTTTAGAAATGAGGAGAAAAAAGCAAATTAAGGGGCCAAACCACACGAACATGCTTTTCCATTCCAAAAACGTGAGACGCACCACACTGCTTTTTTGTTTTGCCGCTTTCACACAGTAATACCTGTAATATTGGAAATTACCAGAACCACTTTACCGGTAAATTAAAAAGGTGCTGTTCACACAGGCAAGAACGTTGCAGAATTTTTCCGGAAAAGATCATTCACACATCTATTCAAATACTGGTAAATTCTGGCGTGCACACGCGTCAGCAACTGAAGCAGAACTTGAAGGAAACAAACAGTGGTTGATCAGAAGCAATTTATTTATTTTAATTTTTTTACACAGTTGGCATTAAGAAGGAACACCGAAAAGTTATTTAACTAACATCTAGCAGCTATAATGTATCTGTAAACATATCAAAGGTTTTTATTATCCCTAACAGCGGATGTGAAAGGGTCTGAATGTTCTGATGGCTAACGTAGACGTCTCGCATCAGTCTGTTCTAATCGTGAACGCGATCTTTCCGGCAACTTTTCCTTCTGCATTCACACAGCGCCGCATTCCAGTAATGTTACTAAATATTTTTTAAAGGCAGCAGAAACCCTGTTTTAATTTGTTTTGGACAATGAAACAGACGTGATTGATGTAACATGCTTTTTCTGCTCAGAGTTGACATTTTTTCAACTGCGGAGCGCTCCACGCGTAACAGGAATACTGCAAGGCGCACAGGGTGCATAAGCAGCGTGCAAAGGCTCTTGGCCGTAAGTAAACCATTCAAAAAGGTTCCTTTCAATGCAAACAAGCACGTTCCTTGTGATCGGCACCTAAATCAACAAAACAGCAACAATATGCAGTTCTGAAAAATGTAGGTTGTGAAATTCCCAGATAGTGAAATATATTTGGTGACGCAGTGGCGAAGTAGGTAGTGCTGTCGCCACACAGCAAGAAGGTCACTGGTTCGAACCTCGGCTGGTCAGTGGCGTTTTCTGTGTGGAGTTTGCATGTTCTCCCTGCGTTCGCGCGGTTTCCTCTGGGTGCTCCGGTTCCTCCACCAGTCCAAAGGACATGCGGTACAGATGAATTGGGTAGGTTAAATTGTCCATAGTGTATGTATGTGTGTGAGTGAGTGCGTATGGGTTCCCAGTAGTGGGTTGCGGCTGGAAGGGCATCCGCTGTGTAAAACTGGATAAGTTGGAGGTTCATTCCACTGTGGCGACCCCAGATAATAAAGGGACTAAGCCGAAAAAGAGATGAATGAATGAAATACAGTTTGAAATCTGTGTAAAAGAAGCTTCTAGAATAGGAAATGCTAGTGTTAGAGGGTCAAGTGCTGATAAATGATCTAACGGTTGGTTGAAAATGACTTGAGAGAATGTTGTTTATTTGTCAGTGTTCCGTATGAAATAGTGATGGTTCGTTTTGAATGATTCTTTCATTTCGAACAATCTTTTGTGAGACTCGAGAACAAATGAGTCCTCTCAGGGAGTGATTTTTTGTTTCGTGCATGTGCACATTTGTACAGGTGGAGGAGAAATTAGTTAATTTTTCGAGTCCTCTATATGGTTGAGTTATTCGTTCATCATATGAAAGACAGAAGCCCATCATTTGCATTTAGAGACAGAAAAAGATTTGATCCATTCATTCTTGAGTCTTCGGTCAGTGTCAGATGAACGAACGACTCAATTTGTAGACATGCCAGATGAGGTGATCAGAGTTGATCAGAAACTAAACACCATGTAAACAATGAAGAATTATTTCTCTTTCTTAGTATAGTAGCATTCTACTTTTGCTTGTTTGTAGTTTGATCAATGTTTGGGCTAGTTGAAGATGTGTTTGGATGTTACTTTGGCAAATTGAATGAAATGACTCAAGGATTTGTTCATTTAGATGAACGAGACTCAAGGTCAGAGTCAGTAAAATGATCCGAACTTCCCATCACTAGTATGAAAGTCATTTAAAAGGTGATTTGAAATCAATCAGTGCTCTCTTCTGAACATGTGCAGTTGGTCTGATCTGATTTCATTATTAAGAAAGACTGCCTCAGGGGAGAAAGAGGTTGTCTCAGGCCATTTTAGTCTTGGAAAGTTCTTGATAAGATGAATGTCATTATTTTGTACTTGAAGTGATTAAGCTGATCCACTGCAGTGAATTTAGGAGGCTGATTAATAAACATAGTCTTTTTAACACAGCTTAGTTTTAGCATTTGTATTGGTGGATTAGAACAGAAAAATATGGCTGCTTAACCTACTGGTCTCTAACTAGAAACCACCTTCGCCAGAGGCCTGGGGTGGAGGGGCAGGGTAATGTCTTCAATAAAGTTTTCAAAACAACAGTTTTGCATGCCTGATAAAATAGACTGTGCAAAACTATTGCTTCAATTAGTATGAATGATCTGTCTGCACAGGAACCAGTTGATATGCTGCATGTTCAGTAAATGGAAGGTCTGGTTGGTGCATCTTTTTTTTTAATCTGGTTACATGACATTGTTATTAAGGCTTACAACTTAAGACAACTTATAGACCTATGTCATTTTTTTTTGTACATTTTAAATGCTGTCACTAGCTATGTTATATGGACACTTTTCAAGTTGGAATAATATCATTCTGATAAACTAAGTTTGATCTAGGGCTGAGCAACGAGGCAAAAATCTCTTATCACAATACAAGTTATCTCATAATTTCAGGATCCATTTTTTTGTGAAGTGAATTTTAAGAGTTTGTATATGCTGATTTTGAAAATTGAGGAAGTTGAGGATTGATATTTAAATCTTTAATGCTTTTTGATCTTGAAGTGCAGAGCTTATCAGCATGTTTTTGTCGTACACAGACTTTCCCATTGCTCTTCCTCATCCTCATTCTGTTTTTGCTGAAGTCATCCAAGAGTGGTTTGAAAAGCAGAGAGAGAGAGAAAGAGAGAGAGAAAGTGGAATGAGCTGATATATGTACCAGATGTTATCCAGTTTTATGATTGGCGTAAACAGCATAATATCTGCCATGTGTTTTCACCACCCATTTGTTTAAAATGGATTTTACTCCTCCCCTCCACTGTATTGGAAACTGTATCTCTTTATCTGACCCACTCTCACTCTCTTGGGAATGATATGAAAGGACAAGTGGCATTTCTTGCCTCACCCTTTCTGAGATCACCTTACACCACCAAAAGAGTCACTTTCCTGCTAAAGATCTCTTTCAAGATTGTATGCATATGAATTTGAGGATTCATACCTTATAGTGTGTTAGCTAAATAACTTCTTGAATTAATACTTTAATTCAATTGAATTTCTTTATTTGCGTGCGTTTTTGCTACACTTTGGCTACAAAAACATTTTCTGTTTCAATACCGTTTTCTTTACCTAGTCTGTGAGAGCTCCTTGCTTCTTGGGGCTTTAAAGGCAGTTTTGCATGTTAATCAGTAAAGCAGCTGTTTTTCAGTTGAGCGACACTCTTCTGCTTGTCCACACTCGTCTTGTACAGTATGTGTTCAAAACAAGTACAAACAACACTCGTCTGTGACTTTGATGTATGGTTTTAAACCCTTGGTAAGGCATGGAACCCTCCTTTGTCTATCTTCATCTCCCTACAGTATGTTCAGATAACTATATCTGTTTTTTTCTTATTCATTTTACTGATTTCTTTTGTTATACTCCTGCCCTTTTCCTCAATACACTATAGAAAGCCAAATAGCTGAGTATACATATCATATGACATCATTTTGAGTTATTTAAGGCATTCCTGGTATTCAGTCCTTCACATATAGTGTTTCACTCACTTCAACTCAAACAAAGAACCGCATGTTTTATGAATGGTCCTGATTTTGTATTTGTTCCTAACATCAGTAAAAAGAGAGGAAGAATGGAAATGTATGAAAGATATTTAAAGGTGTAGTTCAGCCAGAATTGACAATTTGTCACCATTTAGTCACTCTTGACTAGTTCCAAAAGTTTCGATACAAAGGCTATAATTTTACTAAAATGTGGTTGCTGAGCACGCACCCTGGATTCAATGCCTATATGCTTGGGGTGAAAGTTTGTCATTTCCAATGGAGGCGTACGACTTTGCACGACGCGTGCATGGGAGGGATGCGCACATGACACATGCACATTTTTCAGGTACATGTAGTTGAAAAACATCTAAACTTTTCCAAATTCTGTGAGCGCACCACGATTCATGCAAGTAGAACTAACTAATCTGCTTCACACTTTGTATGGTGTATATACACGTTTGAGTAATATCGGCAGACTACCTCAGGCAAACACTGCAGCACTTTTTACTTTTCTCCATAAACTTTTATCAAAGCTGCAGCAATGGTTTGTCCATTTGTCATCCTCTGAGAGAACAGTTGATGGTCACTTTGTTACGAGAGAAGCCAGGGGAGCGTGAGCGCATAGAAAATGGTGAAGGAAACCTCGCGCTCACGCTTATCACTTCTTCAGGTCAGAATAACAACTCATACGAAAATGATTGCTGGTTAGCATCAGTGAGGAGATTTGTAAATAAAAAAGATGTAAAGATGTCACCAGAGTGGCTTTTTGGTTTCTTTTCTTATGCATCCCAGCCACTAGCTCCCAATCTGAATTTTATTTTATTTTATTTTTTTTAGCATAGGGGGTATTTTAGTCTTTCAACGTCACAATTTGTAATATTCAGTATGTAATTGAATAATGATGGTTAGTTCCTTTACTTGAAAGCTCAGAATTGATTATCATATTTTGTGTTGTTTACAGTTTGATGTTTGCTGTATCATTATTATTGACACCTCAGTATTTGATTCACCTTTACCGTTGCACACACTTCATAACATTTTTATTTATCAAGTTTATGAGTCTCTTTAACACTTGCGTTTATGTAATTATAAAGATATAATAAGTCAATAGTTTTTGATTATAAAACGATTTGCCTTAGTAATTTTGGTAAATTACAATAAAGTGGTTAAATAAATCCTAATATTCTTAAGTGTATTGTTAAAAATATTAAATAGAAATCAATACTGAAAGATATAAAACATGATATCATGATAATTGTTATTTTGCAAAAATGCCCAGCCCTATTTGGAATGATGACAGAATTTTCAGTTTTTAGTGATCTCTTTAAGTTGGATTTCAGTATTTGATTTAATTAATCATGCCTTATTAATCATTCTTATATATTAGTTGTTTTCTAAACCTCATTTTAGCTCACCTATTTGCATTTTTGTTCTTTGATTAATACGTGCTTGAGGCATTAATTTTGGTTATGGCTGCTCTTAGCATGCATAGCTGTGCTAAAAGTGGACAGTGTCTCACTGATATTATTATTTCACACCACCTTCAAGGTATAAAAGACCAGTTCAATCTTTTGACATGCGTACGTCATTAAATGATTCTAGAATGAGAAGTGGCTTAATTGCAACTGTTGTTTAATAACGTGAATTTTGCGCAGAAAGAGTGCGACGATTATTATTGTAGATGGGAAAGACTTAGGACAGAGAAATGGCTTGAGACCTGTGCCAGTCTATCATAATCCTCAGGAAAGAATCTCTAAATATGGAGTTGATATTAATAAATAAATAAATACAATCTAATGGGATAATGACTAGCAGAATGTTTTAAGTGTTTAAATCTGTGAGCTTCAAGCTTTTCAAAATAAAAGTTGTTTATTTATCATACTTTATTTTGTAAATGTGTAAGATCTTTTAACCAAATGTATTTCAACATAAAGCAACAGTTGTAGGTGTTAGTATGTGATAATAACAGTTTTTATAATCCGCAACACTTTAGTGTCAGCTCAAGCTGTAGAGTCAGATAATAAGTGAAATGTGTTGCTGCATATTGATCATGTGGAATGCACTTGGTAAACAAGCGAGTGCTGTCCTGCATGCTGAAGCACTATTCATTGTGTTGATGAATAGCTAAGCGAAATTACTCTCAGATTACTCATTCATTTTGGGCTGCTTGACCAGAAAGTAGTATATAAGAAGTAGGGCTTTGCAATATGAATATAAACAGTTGAAGTCAGAATTATTAGCCCCCCTGAATTATTAGTCCCCTGTTTATTTGTTTTCCCAATTTCTGTTTAACAGAGAAGATTTTTTTTTTCAACACATGCCTAAACATAATAGTTTTAATAACTCATTTCTAATAACTGATTTATTTTATCTTTGCCATGATGACAGTAAATAATATTTGACTAGATATTTTTCATGACACTTCTATACAGCTTAGTGACATTTTAAAGGCTTAATTAGGGTAACTAGGCAGGTTAGGGTAATTAGGCAAGTTATTGCATAATGAGGGTTTTTTCTGTAGACAATCGAAAAAAATATAGCTTAAAGGGGCTAATAATTTTGACCTTAAAATGTTTTTTTAAAAATTAAAAACTGCTTTTATTCTAGCTGAAATAAAACAAATAAAACTTTCTCCAGAAGAAAAAAATATTATCAGACATACTGTGTAAAATTTCCTTGCTCTGTTAAACATAATTTGGGAAATATTTGAAATAGAAAAAAATAAATCAAAGGGGGGCTAATAATTCTGACTTCAACTGTATATATGTCATATTGTCAAACTAATAACAATAGCTTTATATTTTGCTCTATTGTTTATATTGTGGTGTGACAATGCATTGTGGTAATCTTTTTTTGTAATTTATATGAATGCAATATTACATGCCATTACAGGAATGCAGACAAAAATATAAATAACAGAATTGTGGGAAAGTTGCAATCTTAAAAGTATAATGTTTACATTTTGTATTTAATTTCGATGTAAATATTTTGTTTATGCTGTAATCATTCGTTTCAAAAGTGTTTTGCTTTATTAATATTTATTTTTATATTTCTTTCATTTTAATAAAACATTTGAATTTACTAGGCATGGGATGACAACCGGTTTCAAGATTTACCACGGTCTGGAAAAAAATCAAGGTTTTAAATCCCCAAGAATATTCTGCAATACCGTTCCTATGGCATATGTACAGGTTTATTTTTTTTTACGTGTTTTTATACAACCATTTTATTTAGCTTTTTTAGGCAAGGCAAGTTTATTTATATAGCACATTTCATACACAGTGGCAATTCAAAGTGCTTTACATAAACAGGAATAAAAGAAACAAGAATAAGAGAAATAAAAACAAATAATAAAAATGGTAAAAAAAATTTTAAATTAAATAAGCATTTTAGGGCAACAGTATCTCCAGCAGGAAAGGACCCTCAACATCAAAAGCTACTGGTCCAAAATATTTTAAATTATTAAAAAAAATAAAATATATAGAGTTCAATTTGGGAAAAAAGTGTTGGTTTTTACCCAGACATTTAAAAAGAACATATTTCAGAGCAGTAATCACATTACCATAAAACCGTGATATTTTTATCCAAGGTTTTCATACCATCACAATCTTATACCGGCCCATGCCTAGAATTTAAAGAAGTGGTAATATATCGTGATATGTATCGTTATCAGATTTATATCATGATACGAGATTTTTGTCATATTGTAAACCATCCCAAACCGCATATGAATTTAATAATGTTATCTGCTTTAATAGGAATTTAAAAATAATTTTAAACCATAAATGTAATAATGTCTTTTTAGCCTTTTTAATGAAACCTTGAGTGCAGATGATGTGATTTTTGCGTACAGGAATATAAATGCTGTATTGGGGAGAGACTTCACTAAACTGGGTCTCCAGACATTACGTGTGACAGCTTGTGATTTTTGTGTGGCTTTAGTTCTGCTGACATCACACACAACACACAAACACTGTGCTGAACCCAGTTGGTTTGCAATCATCAGCACACCTTTTTGTCAGAAAACTGACAAAAGGTGTTTCTCAGAGTTATATGATCCAATGATCCCAAATCTTAATAGGAGCGCCGGCGCAGATTTTATGTCGGTCACATTTAATGTTTGAACAAATCAGCAAAAGTCAGACTTGCCTAATACTTCAGAAGACTTGCTGTGCACTTCAGATCTGAATCAGTAGCTTAATGGAAGGCATTAGGACTGCCTCCTAGAGGAGAGGTGTTGCATTAGCAGTAACATTTTGACCTCCCATAGCATTTTCTGTAGTGATGGAAGAGATTTATTTGACTTTCTGTCTTTTGTACCATATCTTTTATAGACTTTTCACTATTCCCACTCTGAGAAAATGGATTCATGGCCAAGTGGTTTGTTACTATACCTGATGGCTAGTGCCAGATAGAATCTGTGGACATTTTTTGCTATTTCTGTGCAGATTTATGCGGCATGATTTTGAGAGCATCAAAACTAAAGATTAAATAAAATATGAAATAAAAATAATACCTTTTTTTTTTTTACTTTAATGTTTACAACATCCAATTAGATCCACTTATTTGGTAAACAAAGCAAGTCTCTCAAATAATATATCTACTAAAAGACAGAAAAAATTACTTTACAAACTGTATTGTAAATAAATCATATGAACATTTTCAGATTGGTTAGTTTCTGAAATATAAAAACTGAATAATTATAAATTTTCCACATTTACAAAAGTAAAAAAATAAATAGATATGATAGGCTTAAAATCTGCAGATTTCTGTGCGCTCTAATTCCTTGAGGGCCTACTTATAGCTTGAGATTCTGCTGAGTTCCATACTAAATGTTATAAAAAGAACTGCTTTGTTTTTTTTTGACTATTTTTCTAAAAATGTTAAACTCCTACTCGAGAGCATGAGTAAATAATAATAAAAAATTAAATCACTGTGCTAATTGTAACATGTTACGATTAAAGTGGAAAAGTGCATAAAAAAAAAGAAATGCTTATCTGAGCCTTAAGGAGGCCAACCCTCCCTGATCCAGCTACTAATACAAAGAATGCTTTTTCCCCCTTCCAAGTAGGGAAGTGTCTAGTAGGCATTACGTGTGTGTGTGTGTGTGTGTGTGTCTGTGTGTGTTTGTGTGGTATGTAAAAGGAGGGGTAGTGGGAAGGAGTTTCTAAAGGGAACAAGTCCTAACCTGCCATTCTCAGCATTGGTTGCTGAGTGGGACGGTTGCTAGGCTTTGGCTGGCAGCATAGTCACAGTTGTGTGTGATGTCCTTTTCTTGGTCTTTTTACATTGACATTTAGAGACAAACATGCAGACATGCACTCTTGGTTCTTTTTTTTTTTTTTTCTCCCTAAAATGTGCATTAAAGTAGTCTTCATCCTTCAGTTGTGTCATTTTGGTTTTTATGTTGCTTTAGGTACAAAATTACCCCACATGATCATTTCTTTTTTTCTCTTGCTATTCTCGTGGCATTTTACTAAGGCGTATATGAGGTAACGGAGGTCAAACAAATATTATTCTAATGCAATATTATGTGGACTATTAAATTTCTGGAATGCTGCAGGCATGTTTTGCAATCATCTCTTTTTTTCTTCTTTTCTTGAAGTATTGATGTAAGTTTGGGTGGGACACACTGAAGAAATCACAGAGGGATTGACAATAGCTAGGGTTACGTTGTTGACATTTGATTCTCCAAAGCTAATAGACAATAGCTTGATGGAATCAAAGCCACAATTCATGCTTTGTTGTTTTTTTAAGTCATTAGTTATCAATTAGTAGTTTTCTAAGTCTTATAAGAAGGTTGGTTGATGTGTTTGTGTACATGAATAAAAGGATTGCAGGAACAGCAGTCAGTCCGTTAGGGGGCTCCAGTGTTATTGTAGGTGAAAGAATTTAAATATGTGAGAGAAAGTGCTGCTGTCACGCTGTGCTATTTTCTGCCACAGACCAGAATCCACAGAAATGGGGGCAGGCAAGGTCACTGTAATGTAATGCCAAGAATCCAAAGCATTCCCCACCATGAATGTTTTTATTAAAGAAACCATTTCCTTTTCTCTTTAATATCTTCTGAGATCTTTGCTTCTTTCATTTTTTTTCCCCCCTCTTTTCCAATTTTATACACGTTTAATCAAACAAAAGAGTGCTCATTTGTCTCTTTTCCAGCTATTCCATGTTTGTGTCATTCATTCATTCATTTTCTTGTCGGCTTAGTCCCTTTGTTAATCCGGGGTCGCCACAGCGTAATGAACCGCCTACTTATCCAGCATTTGTTTTATGCAGCGGATGCCCTTCCAACCGCAACCCATCTCTGGGAAAATGTTTTTGTCATTTTTAGGATAATTTTTTTTTTATTTTTATGATCCTCAAATATAAAATCAAATCTTTAGAAATATCAGCAAAAGCTCAAATTTATGGTGACTCTTACAATGGTTTTGAAAGCATGCACATTTTGGAAAATCTTCATTAAACTTTTAATAAATGTGCGTTGCAGAGACTGTTTATTTTGGCCCCTTGACATGGGAAGAGGGAGCGTATTTAATTTAGTTTGAAATAACAATCGAAAGAGGGGGTGACCGTGTGAGAAAGTTACTGTGGGAGTTTGTCAGTCTGGAATTGGTCCTCATTCATCAGAGCACTGATAGGACTCTGCTTTGGTGGAATGAGATGCCTCTTGATAGAGTTGTTGGACGGCCTGGCGCCGACCAGCTGAGGATGAACTCTGAACTCAAGGCTCCCAAATGTAGAATCCACTGAGATATGCAGTACCACCCACAGGCTCTGTCCATCCCGTCTGATGGAATGACGAATAAGGCATCTGATCTGACTGCATTCAGTCTGGTTGGATGTTTATCTTGTGCAATGCACTCATTCTGAGTTACTCACTCTTTGTAAATTGATCTTAAATGATACAGAATGTATTTTTATTTCATGTAAATGTTCTTTTGAGGTTTCAGTTCATCAAATAAACGATGCACTGATCCAAAATTGATAATAAAATGAATTAAGCATCAAATCTGCATGTTAGGAGGATGACTGAGAATAGAATATTAGAATAATTTCTGAAGGATTATTATGTGGAGACTGGAGTAATGATGCTCTAAATTCAGCTTTGCACGTACATGAATAAATTACATAAAAACGGTTATTAAATTAGATATTTAATATCTAAATACATACTGTAGGAAATTATAACATTAATAATAATAAATGTAAATATTATATACCATTTCAAAAAATGATTATAATGTAAAATATATTAAATTAATGTGTTATTTATGAGAATAAGGCAGTATTCATGCTTGTGGTCTTGTTTTCATGGTTCCTTCTACCAGAAATGAAAGTTTTGCATTTAGTGCCACTCAAGTTGTGCAGGCACTTTTTGCTACAATACAGTACGATACGCATTCATGCTCATTTCTATTGTCCGATGAACCAAAATAGTTGAATTCAATTCATCTTTATTTCTATATCACTTTTACAATATAGTCCAGTTTTCAGAGTTGAAGTTCAGTTTAGTTTAGTTAAGTGTGGTTTAATTTTCACGGCCAAAAGTCCAAACACTGAATAGAAAATCCATTGATGCACAGCTCCACAAGTCCCGAACCAAGCAAGCCAGTGGCGACAGTGCTGAGGAACAAAGTGTACCAATAATTCGGTACGTAGTACCAAAAGGGTGAAGCTGCAAAGGACTTGTGAATGGCCTGTATGGTTTTCCCTTTTTAACAGAGAATATCATTCATTGTTTTTTTTTGTTTTTTTTTGGTGTTTGCAACATCTACCAAGTACTGTTACTATGGGCAGTGGAAATTCAAGCCAGATCAAGGACCCATACCAAACCACACTGTACTGTATGTTGAACTGTTCCGTGGAAACGATCCATAAAATGAATCTCCACTAAGGTTGGGTGATGTCGACCAATTTGGCATCGAATGATGTCTAATGTAAAACATTCCGATGGACAATGGTATCGCCGTCGTAGGTGGCTGTGAATTAATTATGAATAATTAATTAATTCATAACAAATTAATTATATGTAGCCTACGTATCAACTACCTGACCCGCATGGTCTTCGTTTTACCCATAACCAAATCATAAATAAATGAGGATAAGTTACACACAAATTACCACCGGTCAATCACATTTTCTGTGGGACGATGTCGTTATAATGGCGTCGACAAACCAAAAAGGTGAACAACCTACAGGACTAACAGTACCTGAGGTTTTCACTAAAATTACTAAGTACAAGCATGAAAGCGAAAGATTGAAGCAGTGTACTGATGCTGTGACACTTTACCTGACAGATTCAAAAGACAGAGGAGTCGTTAGATGGAGACGAGATTTATTAAATATCACGTTTAACAATTATAGTGAGACGTGATCCAGCGGTACATGCTTGATTAACTGTCCGACGTGCACTGCTCTCTGGGCTGACTGCTGGAGCTCAGACGCTTCAGCGCATCACAGAGTGTGTGTGTGTGGTCATGTGATGCGTGTTTTTAGCGGGTTGCTGCTGCGACGGGGCTGGGCGGTGGATCGCAATGTTGGCTCAGCATCGTGATGGCTATCAGTGATGGACGATGGCAGCGTCTATTGACCAAACCCTAATCTCCACTAAAATTAAATGCATTTCTAGCAGCTGTATTGTGAAACACCATGGCTAACAAGAAAAAACTAGTATTCTAAAGTCTCATATCCTGTTTATGGAGCCTCATATCCTGTTTATTATCATCTTGTAACATCATGTCACTTTGAACCAAACGTGCCAAGTGTGATCACTTACACCCTATGAGACCTCTTTTTCAGAATATAAATTTTTTTTATATTCAGTAATTGGGTTATTTTGTCGCAAGTTGCAATACAGAGAGGAGACTAGCAGTGAGAGCACGTTTGTTTTTAATTAATGGACAATAATCTTGCCCTCTGACATACTTCTCTCATACCTCTGAAAACTCCTGTGAAGTGTTTGCATGTTATCCAAAAATGAGCATGGCAAAGTGATGTTAATTTTCTTTCCTCTCTTATATGTTGATATTCTCTGAGTGTCTGCAGAATAATGAGCACTCTGCTCTCCTAGACATGTCTCGCTTTTAGTTTTAATTGAGTAGCTTTTTGACAGATGGTCAAGGACTTGAATATTTATAAGAGACTGAGGGGGTAACACTTTAATGGTTAATGGTGCTGCTGAAATATCGTTGGATGGTTCCATGTAGCTTTTAGGATGCGCAGTGGGATGAAATCTGAGCATGACAGCAGAAATCTGATCTAGCGCTTTCCCCGGCTGTCGGAAGTAGAGGAAAATAGCAGGGAAGTGTCCGAACGTTGGGTCAAAGGGCAGGCCAGACACTTGTGATCAAACAGCTGGACGAGACCCAAATGTGTGTTTGTGTTCTTGTCTGGCTCCGTCTTATGTTTGCTAAATCTCTACTCTTTCATAAAGAGCGTGACAGAAGACCGCGATAATGTGGATCAGAATTTAATGCAGTGCAGTGTTATAATTGAAGCTAAAAAAAAAACAAAAAGAGTTCAGATGTTTTGTTTGGCCCCTGTTGTTGTTTTTTTTGTAGGGTTATTATTAGGATTATTGTAAAATCAGTGGAAATGCAACTGTTAGTGACTTTGAACATTCCCAGTAGCAAGTGAGAATTGTAAAGAGTAAATTTACAATTTTTTTCCTATTATGATTTTTGAAGTAATTCATTAAGTAAACTTGTGTTCAGACACTTTTCTTATTGTTTTATTAACAGAACTAACAGCAGCTGTTGAGATTCGTTATATATAATTAATTCATTATCATGTATAAAACTGCAAGGTCTGATGCATTGATCTTGTATATTAGTACAAGTGCATGTTCATTCAATCAATGTAGATCTTTATAAATGTAAATGCTTAATAAATGTAATGTATCTCTCAGGTTAAATCTGTATGTGCTATTTCACATATTGTGTCCAAAACCATGTTGAAAATGTGATGCATGCTTCTTCCTTTTAACTATTTAAATGTGTTTTGTGCTCGCGATCTCCTCCTGTTTGTCATTGTTATGGCCCCCGTCAGCTGTTTCTACACACATGTGGCTCTGTCAACTTTCAAAATAGTCCAACTTTTGCCACAGTGTGGATTAATACTGAATGCGTCTCATTGTTATTACGTGGGGTTAGCGTTATCAATAGAGTAATATGCTGGTGTTTAACTGCATTGCTTTAATACACTCCTGTATTGGGCTCACACATATACTCTGTACTCTGTCTATTTTATAAACCTGGTGGGTGTTTCTTTTTGTCTTAAGCTGAACGCTGCCGATCAATCACAACAGACTGGGTCATCGGACTAATTAGCACAGATTAGCATCCAGCAAAGGAGGGGTTTGAAACAAATGAATCGCTGAACAAATCAAATGGGAGTTGTTGGGATAATTGGGTAAAAATTAATTGGGTAAAAATAAAAAGGTGTTTTTTGACCTTGTATGCATATCAGCCTGATGTTGGAGACCCCAAAACCAAAATATGGCCTTTTATATTGCATAATAGGGGCTATTTAATGCATTATTAAAATGCAAAGTTATTCTTGTTAACATTAGTTAATTCTCTGAGTTGACATGAACAAATAATGGATTTATTGACTTCTGTTCATTAACTAGAGTTAAATTAGTGTATTCATGTTAGTAAATACATTAATAAATGCAAGCTTATTGAAAAGTGTTATTGTTATCACTTAGCCTTCTGTCATGAACTGTAAGAACACCTTATGCGATAACTGACGTTAACTGGTGGGGTTAGAGCTGCTAGCCTATAGTTATAACTGATGATGTGTAAGAAATGGATACACCCAAAGTCCATTAACAGTGTTGTCCTAGCAACCGTATGTCTTACCAGTCATAATGACGGGCATGTCAGTGGGCATGGGCTAATCTCAGCCAATAGCTGTCTCCCTTTAACAATAGTGGACATAAACGCATATTTCGGTAATTTCTATCTGCCTTTCTTTAGCATACCGACACACTTCGCTGAGATCATCAAGATGCCTTTTGGAAGGCTCTCAGGCCTAATTAAAGAGTCAGTTTAGCCCAGCACTCAACAACAAACACTGGACCTGGGCATTTAGCAGCTTAGACCTTCAGATAGTCTTTAGTTAACTACAGTGGAAGCAGTAATGGCAGGTTGGATCCAGAGTCTCAATACACAACCAGACACTCGCTGGAGAGTTCATTAAATATTAAATAATATCTCTTGATAACACATAATCTATGCGAGATGTAAGTGCACAGGAGAGAGCTTTTGTAAAATAAATGAAAATGTTTTTTTTTTTTTTTTTTTTTTTACCATAAAATTCATGAGTTTTTGTAAAAATTGTCACTTTTATTTTAAATCATTAAATATTAGTATTTATTTTATTTTTGCACTTTAAAAGAAAGGAGTTGTTTCATCCTAGATGTGGGTGAAATATTTTTTAACCCAACAATTGGATTTGTCAATATTTTACCCAAATTTGTGTTGATATTACCTAGTGTTTTTAGGATGTGTATATAGTCCTTCTTCGTGATATTTAATGTGCCCTTTAATTTTGTTTCTTTTTTTTTTTTTTTACATTTCTTTTTAGTTGTGTCTAATGCAGGGGGTGCCCAAACTCAGTCCTGGAGGGCCTGTGTCCTGCATAGAGCTTGATTAGCTGGTTCAGGTGTATTTAATTAGGGTTGTAGGTGGAACTAAAGTATGCAGGACACCGGCCCTCCAGGACTGAGTTTGGGTACCCCTGGTATAATGTATTTTTTACTAGATATTTTCATTCTTAGGAGTTTCTTTTTTTTTTTGCAGTTTGTCATTCGATAATTAATCCTTATTTTTACATCAGTTTATTTTTATTTATTCGTTTTAACAAATTTAGTATTTCAGATAATTTTTTCAGTTATTTGGCAAGCAACATTTCCAATGTTAAGACCAAATTTTTTTATTTAAAAAAAAATATATATATTCTTTCCTTTTATTGTTAAGTTAATTAATTTCACATTGCTTTTTTCAGTTTCAGAGTCATTTTAGTACATTTTATTTCAATTATATTTATGGGCTGCATAGTGGCTCAAGGGTTAGCACTGTCGCTTCAGAGCAAGAAGGTCGTTGGTTCGAATCCTGGCTGAGTCAGTTGGCGTTTCCGTGTGAAGTTTGCATGTTCTCTAGGGCTGTAGCGATACACTAATCTCACGATACGATACGATACACGATATTCAGCTCACGATACGATATATATCACGATATTTAGCCAACGATACGATTCGATACGATTCGATATAATTCGATACAATTCTATATCATTTGATACGCTTACATCATTTTCTGATAGATTTAAAAGAGACAAAGTGATTTTGGTGACATTTTGGGAGTGTTTAATTTACTTGGATTTAATTAATTGAAATAAACTTAAACATCAGACAGCTTGCAAAATAAATGCTGGACAAAATTAATTAAAGATGTGATGAGAAAAATTTTTCCATTTATTGAAACAGTGCAAACTGTAGCTTACAAGCCTTTGAAAAGTAAATAAAGTGCAACATTGCAATTTGCAATTAACAAAGGAGAGTTAAAGTGCAAGTGGCCTGTTCTGAACAGTTTCTTTGACATCTTTTTAGCTTGACAAAAAACATGAGGTAGCAAGTCTAGCTGCCATGAAAGTAAACATACAGTAGTAGTACCATGGCTTCTCCAAAACATCAAATGTCACGTCCGACTCAGTTAGTGTGCACAGATCTTTCTCGGTCTTACTGACTTCACTCGAGAGCAGGGTTGCGCAGATGGCCAGTTGTTGCTCCAGGAATCTTTCCAGCATGTCATGTGCACTATTCCATCTGTAGTTAAATAAAAGAAATATACTTTATTTATAGACAGCACGGATGCTTTACACAAAAGACTAAACGAATTTAATAATAATGTAATAATTAATAAAAAAACAAAAACTATTGAAAAGTAACCACACACTAACCTGGTAACTACATCCGTCATCAACTTGTGCTCTGGTAGTTGTAAAAGCCTCTGTTTCTCTTTCAGCATGTGGTTGGCTGTGGTGCTCCGTCTGAAGAAACTCACAATGCGTCTCACCCTTCCCAGCAGGCGTGTAACTGCTGTGATTTTGAGGGCACGTTGTGCAGCTAGATTTAGCGTATGAGCATAACATTTGAATTCTGCCTCCTCAGCCGCGATTGTCATATTTGACGCATTGTCAGTGACGATTACCGGATCCTTTTCTGCGATTCCCCACTCAGCGATGGCCTTTCTCAGATGTTCTGCCAGGTTGTTTCCGGTGTGGCTCTCGGGCATGTCCCTGGTTTGCAAAACATACATAACGAGCTCCCATTCCTCGTTGATAAAGTGGGCCGTGATGGTGATATATTCATATATTCGCCGCCATTCTCTGAATATCCACGCTCTTCCTTGGTAAACAGGAAGAGGTAGACGTCTGTGTAAAGTTAGTACAGGTAACTTGCTCTACCGCAACACTAGTGGCTGGCTCAGCAAATCCCTCTTCCTGCAACGCGAACGGGGGTAAACAACACGGGGGATTTGAAGGGGACGTATGTATCGATACCCGCGGCTGAAAAATCGATACTTTCTTTGAAAAAAAAAATCGATTTATATCGCAGAATCGATAAAATCCTCCAGCCCTAATGTTCTCCCTGAATCTCCATTGCGTTGTTTTTTTTTTTTTTTTTTTTTTTTTTTTTTTTTTTCCGATTTGATTTGTGATTTTAAATTTGTAGTCAAGCTTCAGCTCAATATATTGTAGCCGAGTATGCAGTGAGTGTTAGTTAAAAAAAAGAACTGAAAAGATAGTAACATACTCCAATATTTGTGTTTAAATATTCAGAAATTAAGCACTTATTTTTCTCCAGAGCAAACATTATGGCATTAGTTATCTCCTGGTGCCTTTCGTAATGTTTTTTTTTTTCATATGGTGTAACAACTCCAAGCAACTCTGAAAGTGTACTTTGCTGTTGCTAGCTACTAGATTGAGTGCCAGTGGCAATACTTTTTAGCCAGACACTCCTCATAAAGCTGCCTGTGGTGCTTTTTAAGCTGCTGGTTGTTGTATTTCTTTGTGCTGTAGCAACAATTCTGCGCTAGCTCTTACAAATTACCTATTTTTGTTCAGTGTCCGAACAAAAAATATTACGGATATGCTGTTTTTCTTTGATATGAATTCATCTATTAATGTTTCGTAAGCAGCAGACGCCATCATCCCACTTGTCCACACACTCCTGTTTGTTTGTTTGTTTGTTTGGTTGGCTGGTTGTTTTGTTTTATTGTGGGCATTCCTCATAGTTTGGATGTGCAATTCTGATTGGGCAGAAAGAAAGTGTGCTCACTTAATTGGCTAGTAAGACGGTCATGTACACACTGCAGTCACGCATTTGCTCAGGGTAGGGGAAATGATATGATGCATATTTATTTCAGATTGCAGCCTCTTGTGATTCTAGCTAATCGCAACGTTACAATCTTGATTGTGATTCGATTTTATTTAATCGCACAGCACTAGTTGGCAGTTCATTCTGCTGTGGCAACCTCTGAAATAGAGACTAAGCTGAAGGAAAATGAATGAATGAATTAAATATTTGTTTGTTTATTTTTTTATTTAATTGTGAGCATTTTCAGTTATCAAAATGTTTTAGTTAACACTAACACAACTGATGTAGGAATTTGTTTCCAATGAAAGGTCAAACCAGTTTGCCATGCTCAGCATTAAATATTTTGGTTCCATTTTAAAAATTTGACCCAAGATAATTTCCCTCTTGCATATACTTTTACTGTACATAGTTTTTCTGTCATTGTTTAATATGACATCAGCATTCTCTGCCTCAGGTCTGCGATATCCAGCCACAAGATGTTTTTTAATGCTGGAATTAGTTATATAGGTATCCTGCAGAATCCTCTTTCCATCTTCCACCTTCAGCAATCCCACTCAGTACCGTCGCTTGAGAGGGTCTGCCTCCAGAACTTTCTAAATCCAGCATGACCGGGGGTGTAGATTCAAGAGCGACCCATCCATCTGTGGTTAAAGAAGCACTGAATCAGACTTGTTGATGTGTGGACGGCATATCACCGGTCTGATAGAAAGAGAGCTTTTTATCTGGTTAAGTAGAGTGGTAAAAAAAAAAAAAAAGAGCAGAACAGGTACACAAATCATGCGATGACCTGATATTTAGATTGTCCTTGTGGGAAGCAGCGCAGATGAATCTGTTGAGTGAGTTGTTGTGCAGATTTCAGCTTTATGCCATTAATAATTCATAGCTGTCAACATATGGCCCTGGGCTAGTGCGGGTTAGCAGTTAAAGTGCTGACACGATTCTCACTTTTTTTACACTGAGGCACATTCTTGATGGAGCTTTGTCACACCCTATGATAACTGCTTGGATTTCCCCAGTCTTTTATTTCCGCTCTTTGTTATCTTTGTATATCTGGACGCAAGTATCTATAGCTTTTCTGTGCATGTCTTGATTTATGGCCTTGTACGTTTGCTGTTGCCAGGCAAGACTTTGGGTGGGTGTGTATGTTGAGATGAGGGATAGAGTTTCATTTTTACAAGGTGTTGACATGACTTATAACACATAGAGTCACCCAGACTGCCCGGCAGCCAAGTTTCAACCCAGATATATTGTCCAAATGGAGAGCTTATCGCTTCATACCTCATTGGTCTTGTTAACCTGCTTGTTGGAGGGGGGAAAAACACTGAGTGTGTGTTTGTTGATTTCATTGGTATGTTACATCAGCCCAAGAAACCCGACACACCCAGTTACTGAACTTTATAAACAAACCAACCTGTTTGCACCTGTTCCTTGTATGCAAATGAATTACGCTCATGCATTACACAAACACAGACACACACATTCATGATCCCAGAGTATTAAGTTGGACTAAATAAAACAAATAATAGGTTGTGTCATGATTCATTTTTATTTTTTGCACTGATTTTTGTGCATGACATTTATACTGATACAAATATAGTTTAATAGTAAGTGTTAAAATGTGTCCTTAAAGGCATATTTTATTCTAAAAATGTAGGAACATTGACTTGCTTGTCTGCATGAGGCGTTTCATTTGAAAATATTTCTGAAATGTATTCTTGTTTGTGTAATAATTCAAGAAGCACTTTTTAGTACATTTATATCTGACATATTTCAAAATGTTGTTTCCTCGTGATTCACACAGTAGAATGATGATGCGAGAGTAAATAGTGCTTACAGAATTTTAACTTATGACTATTCTTTTAATGATTTAAAACTATGGCAAATATAGCCTAATGCCAATAATATGAAATAGTCATATTTGGTTTGGTGTGCGTGTGTGTGTGTGTGTGTGTGTGTGTGTGTGTGTGCACATTTGAATAATGTCAGTTTCATTAAGGCTCACTCTAAACTGTTGCAACAGTTAAATGTCACCTGTACAGTTTAGCATTTCAATTTTGTTTTCATATAATTACTGGAATGGCCAAACCTGTTAATTTGAAAGGGACATCCACATACCTTTTGAAAACTTAAATGATTGTCATTTGCTCTATACACTGATATTTCATATGCTGCATGCTGGAATGATTTTTAAATTGTATTGAAAAGTTTTCATGTATTTTGGGCCTTGTTTGCTTGGTTTTTTGCTAAGCTAAACATGCAAAAAACAGATTGTGAAGATCAGATGCTTTCTTAACTATTGTTTACTGTGGTCATTTTGTTGTCTTTATTTTATTGAGAAGAAAGCATAGATTCAGTCATCTAAGATTGCATCTAAACGTTTTACTACTAAGCAAATATCAAAACACAACTGTTGGTGTGAGAAATAGAATATAATAAGGCTTTGAATAAAGTTCAATGTCTTGTATATTTATTTATTTATTTATTTATTTATTTATTTATTTATTAAATTGCTTAACAGCCAAAAGTATTACCAATAAGAGTTTCTGAATTCAATACTGAGCCCCTTTAAATCATAAATCATTTCTTAGGGGTTTGAACCTACATTGGTCTCATGGTTCAGTTCGGTTATTATCATGCCATCGATTCGGTTTAATTCAATACCTCGGTGCATCACGATGCACTGACGTTGCTTTCCATAAACAATGTGATATTTTACTTAGCAACACAATTCTGGTATTAAAATTTTATAATTTTTGAATATATTTATAGATTATTTGTAAAAAAAAAATCTATGTAACCTATTGTACCTTTAATTTTACCTGCTCCAAGAAAGCACACTTATTTTAAGTATCAAACAAAAGTACAAGCACAAAACAACAAACATTTTATAGCAAATAAGCAAATTAAAATATTATCCCACTTCATTTTTGAGCATTGTTGAGCGAGTTCGTAAACGCCTATGAATGGTCACGTGCTCAACAGAAAAGGCTGCGATTGGTTCTAACAGTCAGAACGCGGCTCTGGTGTTGTTCAGCAAGCATTTACACAGACACTAATGTTAAAAAGCCACGGCGATCAGCTGATCCATCATAGACTGCGACGCGGTGGAGAAAACTCGCTTTGCAGACATGCTTGTGTCTGGATCCACAAGTAACGTTATTGTTGTAACATCCGGAAGAGGAGCTTTTTGCCTTAAGAACATGCCAGCAGGGGCCACAGAGTTTACAGCTTTTGTTTCTCCATAGCTGGGTTCTGATGTACTTCCCTGTCAGCAAACTCAAATGCAGTGAAATGTGCACCGTTATCTGCTTTTTAAGTAGTTGGAGCATTTTAATTACTCACGGTTTTTTCCCTCGCCATAGTAAGCTACTGCCATATAACACATATGTGATAAATGACGTCAGTACATAACGGGTTATGATTATTACGAAACCGAATGGTTCGCGTCTGCATCGTGTTGCTTCGAAGAAACCATTATTATTAGTTTTAACACCCCTATCAATTGTAATTTGAACTTTACTAATGTGTGTGTTTATAGTCTTCTATATAGTTTTGTTCTTTAATATGCAATTGAATAACACTGTTAACATTCAATGTGTTTATAGCCCATTCACCCAGTGTCCTCTGTAAAAGACAAAACAAATCCAAAATAGTCCCCTCTCTTACACATCAACACTCACTACTGTGCTTATTTAAGAGTCTGGATCCTATATGTGTCCTTTTCAGTTTCATTGTTTCTATGGGAAGGAGCAGGTTTTAGGAGTCGAGACCCTGCAGGCCCCCCTCATGTGACATGCTATATGCATGGCTATTCTCACATGTATGTTTCTGTATCTGCAGGGGGGGTCAAGGGGCATTTTAAGGGGTAACCGAATGCCCCCACTGGCGCTGGTGTGAAAATCTAATGCGTCCCTGCAGCCTTTTGATCCACTTTCACTTACTAAATTAAAAGCTGACGTCTTGCTTTTGGAAATAGATCTTTTGCGTAGTGTTTATCTTGCAGATTCGGAGACGGCGATTGTAAACGGGCTTTTAGGCTCCATATGCCAGACAGCTGATTGTAAAAAGCCGACATCTAATCCCGCTACTGTGCGCTTCATCCGTCAGCTCAGACCCCTCCCGGTGCGAGTGAGGCTGGAAGCGTCTCCTCAGACCGGCAGATGATGACCTGGTCTGGACCTGAGACTTTAATCTCCCAGAGATTAATGGTTGTAGCATTACGTGTGGCCGCGGTCGCAGGGTGGTATACTGTATGTGCCGGCGGTGCTGAAGTTCCTCTCATTTGGCTGGCCTTGTTGCTCACGGGTGTCACCGTAGCAGTTACTCATGGACTAGATATGCTAGGACGGTTTATTATTAGCACTTCTACCCCAATCAGTCATTGGAGGAAGGTCTGAGGGTCAAAATAAAGAGGTAACCACCCTGAACGGCTTGTCTGCGTGCTGTTTACAGGGATATTTTAGAACCGGGAGAGCTCACATATTTACTGCCAGAGGTTGAACAACCTTGCCATTTGGCATAGAGGAGCAAAGCAGACAGGAGGACAGAGAAGCAGTGTAGCTTTAGACACAGGCTACACCGATAGGAGGACGCTCTGAAAGAGAGAGGGAAGACACAGACTCTTCTGGAGGTGGAGCTGCTGTCCCGGGGCTGGTCCCTGTGCTACAGCGGCTCTCTCTCTGTGTGTTTGTGTTGGTTGCCGTGCCGTGATGATGTCTCAAGGAGAGGCTGTGGGCTGGAGAGAACTTCGAAGACTTTGCAGAGGTTTCTGGTACCCCCGCGGGGCGCAGGCTGCCTGCTGGAGAGGGGGATTCATCTGAAGACCACAAACCCACACAAACACTCGCTGGTTGAGTGTTCGATTTATCGGACGGGTGAAGGAAGAACTCTATTATTTTTGTACTTTGCCAGACCACTGCAAAAGGACCACCAAGATGAGTCGATGGCTCAAATGCACCTCCATGTACTTTGTAGGTATCCCGATTTTAGAGTTGTACTTTAGACTTAACTGTTTTTTTTTTCTGTTCTTTTTCGTGTATGTATGCAAAAGCTTAAGGCAGAGAGAGAGTGTGTGTGTTTTGAACCATCTAGAGAGTGACTTACAGTTTTCTCCATAAAGGAATCCAAGAATTCTCCAGGATTCTTGTGGAGAGTGAACTGTTGCTTAAGATTTTTGGAGCTTCGGGGTGTTTTGAACCGCATGCGTGAACGTGTGTGAACATGGCAGGCTTAAAGCATCTTCTGTTGAAGATTTTTTTTCTTTGGTTTATTGATGTGTTTGGCTGTTTCTTTAGGTCATATTTTGATTAATCAGATCTTTACTGTCGTAGGTGACAGCATGTCTTTTTAACATTTTTATAATGTATTAGATGTAAATTCAGTTTACTTTTGACTGACATTTAACATCAAATAAGTATTTTTCACAGCTTGTATATTGTAGTCAGTATATGAAGCGGGTCAAAAATATTCACAAAGTTGTCCTAAAACTGAGCAGCACCCATTCTTGTCCTAAAATTCTGAAAAACTTTTTTGATCTGCTTCAAATGTTGACTATTGCATATCATATATATTCATATTTACCTTATGTAACATAATGCATATCAAAAGTATGTAGATAACAAAGAAATCTATTTGAAAATAATATGTACAAGTACTGATCCCTGCCAACAAAAATGCTTATGGGGTGCAAAATAGAGTAGATGCATCTATTTTTCTTGGTGCAACTCAAATGTTCAAGCTTTTTTTTTTTTTTTTTTTTTTTTTTTTTTGGTTGGCAAAAGTATATTGAAAGTCTAAGCCTTTTATTTCCTTTTGAATATGTGGTGTGCTAGAGTTGTTAACATTCCTTCGTTCAGCTAATTACACTTGTGATCACCACCCTGATCATTAGGAGAGTCTTGAACAATAGCTGTCACCTCAGCAGTGTTATTGAACATGACACTGCTGTCTTTGTGTATATGCTGATGTTATGAGTGTGCTGATCTCTTTCTCTCCTTCTCTCTCTCTCTCTGTCGCTTTCTCCTTCAGAACACCGACTGGAATAAGTACGATGACCGGCTGATGAAGGCAGTGGAGAGGAGGGAGGTGGACAAAGTTGCAGCGGTGCTTGGCAAGAAGGGCATCATCCCCACTAAACTTGATGTTGAGGGCCGCTCAGCGTAAGTTCCTTTGTTTCCAGGGATGGGTCATGTCCATTGACTAGTCATCCAACAAGTAATGAGGCCATTTATATGATCAACTAGTTTATCTACATTTTGTTGTTGCTTATTTTGAGATATCACACCAGTTTAACAGTCATGTACTGTGAAACTTTGAATTCAGGGGAATTTCTTTGTGTGCTGTTTAACATAAGAAGCTGTCCCTAAGAAACGTGGCAGCTTCTAGTGGGATTAACCCGAAACCAGCCTAAATACACAGGGCATCCTTAAAACCTTTTAAATCGACTAAGCAGTGTACCAATTAGTTCTGCACGTCTCTGTCTTTCACACACGCAAACTGCAAAATTATTCAAGTAATTGATTGACATGCTTTAGATTTGCTTGTCTTTTTATTTTATTTTTTTATAGCCCTTTTACAATGTAGATTGTGTCAAAGCAGCTTAACATAGAAGTTCTAGTGAAATAGTGTCAGTCCAGTTTTCAGAGTTGAAGTTCAGTTTAGTTCACTTCAGTGTGGTTTAAATTTCACTGCTGAAAATCCAAACACTGAAGAGCAGATCCCTCGATGCGCAGCTCTTCAAGTCCCTGCCCTTCATCCCGTAAACTGTCTAATAATAATGAGACAGCAATATTTTGAAATTTAGGTTGCACGTCAGACAAGAAATGCAGCATCAAATCACCGTTAGAACAACTCCCAGACAGCACTGCGCACACTGAATGTTGCGTTGATGAGTTTTTCAAACATGGTAAAGAGAAACCGTGATCTTGATCATGATGATGATGATGATAACTTAAAGCTCTTAATTTGAATCATAAGTATATTCAGAATGCAGAAAGACAGGTCTATTGCTGACAATTGCACAGTAGGTAATCTTCCCACCATGGGTGAAGTCATGTAGTACATTAATAATAATAATGCAGACATATAATATATAATGTTAATAAGATGGCACCGCATGATTTTGAATGATTCCTGAGTTGTAGCTGAGCACTAGGGCTGTGCGATTTGGGGAAAAATATCTAATTGAATTTTTTTTTGACTGATTTGATTTACAATTTATTTTGTAGTCAAGCTTCAGCTCAATAATATGTAAGCTGTGGCAACAATTCTGTGATAGCTCTTACAAATTACCTGTTTTTGTTTGGTGTCTGTGACTTTGACATTTGTCTATTAATGCTTCTGAAGCAGCAGACACCATAATCCCAATGCTTTTCTGTTTGTTTTCTTTTTTTTTTTTTATTGTGGTCATAGTTCAGTTGTGCAATTCTGATTAGGCGGAATGAAAGTGTGCTCACTCAATTGGCTAGTAAGAGTAGGCTTGCAAGCCTCATGCAGTTTAACTAATTGCAACGTTTCAAATTGTGATTCGATTTTGATTAATAACACAGCCCTGCTGAGCACTGTGAGTAGTGTACATTCATAGCAATTTGAATTTTATTTGGTGTGCAGAAGAAGAAAAAGTCTGATACTTTATTATTGATGACACTTCATCATTTGTATTGATTCTGGCTAAAAAAGTAATTTTTATAAATGTTACAAGTTTAAAGATTTGTTGCATTATACAATATTGCTGATATTCAAGTATAACTGATAGTTTGACAGTGTTTTTATTTATTTATTTATTTATTTATTTATTTATTTATTTATATATATATTTTTTTAAATTCTGGAATGAGACCTGTTGTGCCTGCCCAAGGGTTTTAGTTAAGAATGGAAAGCATGTTGTGGTCAGTGATGTTCGAGCAGGCTCAGAGCTGAGCAGCCTGTATCTTCAGAAATTCAGTGAGTAAATCTTTGCTTGTGTACACTGACTAAATTTAGAAGCAGGGAGTTTTTTTCCCCAGTCCTAAACTGTGATGTAAACTGCTTATTTAATCTTCTAAAATCTCCCAGTCCAGAGAGCTTTGTCTTTTTATTTTTATTTTTGGATGAATGCAAGAAAAGTATTTTAGAGGTTAGAGGTCGATTAGTTGAACCCTGTTATTCAATATCTCTGATTGGCGTTCTGCATTATAACACAGCCACACAGTAGACATCAACACTAATGGATCAACAGCGTCTTTCCTGTTTTAGAAAGTTGGCCAAGTTGGCCTCCCATCCATCCCTATAGTTTTTACAGCCTTGACAGGGTCTATGTAGGGCAGAGATGGACACATTTTCAGCTCGATTTAACCACAGCTTTGTTTCATTCCCACTTTGGGTATTTCTGTCATAGTGTGAGATTCTTCCTGCTCTGTTGGGTGGAGAGAAGCTTGACTTGTAATAAGGTGCTAGAATTTCTCAGGACTAAATCAGGTGCATTTGCCGCCGCCACAGTCGCCGGGTCGGCGTTATAGTGTAACAGAGCTCAATTAATAAACACCAGCCTGTTATATGAAACAAGCTTGTGGACGTCTGCGCACCCTAATGGCTGCCAAATGACAGGAAGATGAGCGTATGCAGCCTTTTTGTGCATAGTCGAGTGGAATACACAGATCACATGTTGACTCGGGATTTGTGGAAATCCTCTACTCGTATATAGCAGGACCCCACATGCAGCCTGTTATTTTCTTCACCGGTCAGAATAGCTCACAGGGAGGCCAGACCGCAGGGCCTGTAGGGTGTAATCCAGTAGTTCTGGTGGGTAAATTGGTCAACTGCATTAGTATAGTATTTTTGCCCTGTGGGCAGATGGAACTGAGTGAATTCGGTGTGTGTGTGTGTATGTTGAAATAAGAGTGAGGCGTAAAGTACACCTGCTTGGTGGAGCTTGCTAATGCATGGTTTGCTCACAGGAAAAAAAGACCAAGCCTTCCTGCTGTAGATGTTAGCTTTTGTTTCTTTAACACACCCACTTATAAAAATACATTTATTCAATGTCTGCAATTAAAGTGGTGTCAAAATGTGTGTGGAAAAAGTCAGCTAGTAAATGTGCTAGTACCTGAAATATAATATATTCTATTCAGATAGCAAGAATGGTCGCTGATGTCAGTGAAGTGTCAGTTCACGTCTAATAAATTTTTCCTCAACTGATGATTTGCCAGATTGATGCTATGACCTGTCCTTCACAAGATTTATAAGTTAAGATTAATTCCTTTCGTAAAGTTGAGAATAAATACAGTTTCTAGAATTTACAGAGAGAATGGAGAAATGGTTTATTTGTGACGCTTACAGTACTTGAAATGGTGCATTTGGCTCAAACAGTCGGTACTGGCTGTTAAGATGACACGTTAAAACCTTTTGAAAAAGTAAATTAGTTCTGTCGCTTTTGTGGTAGAAGTTGCGACATAATTGTAATAAGTGAATCAAGGACATGAGAAATCTCTATGGAATAATGCTATGGGAAGAAGTGTGCTTTTAGCCAATCACAATACAAGATGCATGCAATCATGCTAGATGGATATCTGAGTGTTGTGCTCAGTCTCGACCCTACATTATTTTCCATTCAGCGGTATGGCAGCTCTGCAGTTTTTGTTGTGTGACTGCAGTATGAACTATCATACATCACTCAGATGTTTAATAAAATAATCAAATTTGGCCATATAGTGAAAGTAAAATGCTTCTCATGCAGGTTGATGAAGGAATCAGCCACAGTGTCATGATATTTGGTACTGGTGTGAATGACACCAAAAAAAAAAAAGTAACACTTGCTTGTTGCTTGTGTGAACAGCACATTTATGTAATTTACAGTAAAGCCGTTCTGATGTTTTTATGATCATTTAACAGGATTACTGTTTGGAAATTTATTTGTTGTTGAATTATCAAAAATAATTTTAGGTAAATGAAATTTACTTTTGAGTTTAAATAAAACCAAAATAGAGGAAAATACTCATTTGAAGTCATTTCAGTAAGTAATAATAGATAATAACGAATAATCAGTTTAGGATATTTAAATATAAAAAGGTCACAGAAGCAAATTTTAAGTACTATAATGTTGCTAGTGATTGTGCTAAAAGGTATTCAGGTCTGTAGAAGCACAACAATTATTTATATATCCGGATTTTAAAGTGTAACACCACCACCTTTCATAAAGCGGAGGCTTTGTATAGTTTTAAAATATTACTGCTTTAATACTGTACAAATATATAAAATGATTGAACAGAAGAATAGTCTCAAAGTACATTTTCTCATCATGATTGCCTTTGGCAAATGCTACATTTCATGTAGACACAGATAGAATTTTCTCGAGAAGGTCAACAGATTCTCTTGAGTTCCTGCTTGTGCTCCTGCCAGAGGCGTTAAAGCATTGCCTTCAATAAAGTATTTAAATTCCTAATACATTCCACGTTTATCAGATATTCAAATGTATTGAAATATCTTTTTGCTGAACTACAATTGACAGACTGGTGCAGCATTCAAAAGTGTTGTTTTGAAGTAAAACTGCCCCCCACCCGACCTCTCCAGCACCTCTAAAAATACATAATGTATCTTGAAGCCACAGATATGCGAGTCAGCCAAGGAGTTGGAGCCAAGCTAGAATGACATGTCTGGGTCTTCATGACCATCTGAGCCCTTCAGTCTCCTCTAATCGCCCAGGGTCATTTACCATTATTCCAGCCACCTTGCCTAATAAAATGTTATTGCTTGGAGTCATTTTTATTTATGCAATCATATTTGCTGGAGCTCTGACTCCTATTTGGCTTGCCTGGAACTTGTGTTTTAAACTTGCGTTAAATTGGAAAATGCATTGCTTTACTACATAGGGTTACTACATAAACTACATAGGGTTTAAAGATAGTTCACCCAAAAATGGAAATTCTATCATCATTTACGCTCCCTTGTTTTAAAACTTGACAAATTATTTTTTTCTTTTGAATATGAAAGAAAGAAAGAAAGACAGAAAGACAGAAAGAAAGAAAAAAACGCTGAACATTTTTGCTGAAAAGTCAATATTTGTTTATCCTACTATTTGGAACCACTTGAAATCGAATACGTAGAGAATTCATTCATTCATTTTCTTTTCGGCCTAGTCCCTTAATCCGGGGTCCGCCACAGCGGAAAAAAAATGTTGGAAACCTGTAACATAACAATAACATTTACAGGTTTAAAACTTCTTTATGTTGAACAGAAAAAGAGCTACTTAAGGGTTAGGATATAGTGAGTACATTTTTGGTTGAACAATCCCTTTTAATATCATTCATTTTCCTTCAGTTTAATCCCTTTATTTATCAGGTGTCGCCACAGTGGAATGAACCGCCAACTTATCCAGCAAATGTTTCATGCAGTGACAGCCCTTCCAGCTGCAACCCATCACTTGGAAACATCTATGTACACCCATTCACACACATACACTACGGACAACTTAGCCTACCAAATTCACCTGTATATCACATGTTTTTGGACTTTTGGAGGAAACTGGAGCACCCGGAGGAAACCCTTTAAACACGAGGAGAACATGCAAACTCCACAGAGAAATACCAATTGACCCAGTCGGGGCTCGAACCAGCGGCCTTCTGCTGTGAGGCGATTGTGCTACCCACTGCGCCACCCTTACATAGAGTGCTGCCCCTTAAAATGTCTATAATGTAACTAATGTATGACCTATGTATAAAGAAAGTGATTTACCGTTAGTCGCCACATTGCTGAAACGGTACAGATGTCACATTGTAAGACCAGAATTCTCTGCCTTTTTCCCCCTTCTCCAATTGCCACCCATGCATCACTCCATGGGTGGTTGTTTGGGACATTGTATGAACTTTTTCAAATGTCAAGCTTCAGGTAAAGGGCCTGTCTACATGTTTGTCTTTCTATTTTCACTGCCTTCAATAACACTTTCCAAACACAGGTTGAGAATGTGGATGTCATAATGGCCTCTTTAAACTGAGCTCAAATGCTAATTTTACAAAGTGAGAAGTTAAAGGGCTCATTATGAACACTGAGCAGTTCTTCAATGTTTTTATGCCTTTAAGCAGTGGGAGAAAACCATGTGCATGGAGACAACCGTTTCAAAAATGATCAAAGCAATGAAATTTA
The DNA here is from genome assembly GCF_903798145.1 of Danio aesculapii. Taxonomy (NCBI): domain Eukaryota; kingdom Metazoa; phylum Chordata; class Actinopteri; order Cypriniformes; family Danionidae; genus Danio; species Danio aesculapii. The sequence goes on along the minus strand of NC_079441.1, from coordinate 32,493,922 downwards.
AAATAAATATAAATCTAAGATGAAAGATGACACTTAAATTGTGAGTAAATGACATTTTAAAGGAGTAAATGACAGTAACTCAATACTGAGCTTGGGGCAAACATCACAAATTTACCTTTATAACAAATAGCATCTGATATTGTGAAGTACAGTTGAAATCAGTATTATTAGCCCCCCTTTGAATTTTTTTTCTTCTTTGTTTTTTAAAATGTTTTCCCAAATGATGTTTAACAGAGCAAGGAAATTTTTACAGTATGTCTGATAATATTTTTTTCTTCTGGAGAAAGTCTTATTTGTTATTTCGGCCACAATAAAAGCAGTTTTTAATTTTTCCAAAATATTAGCCCCTTTAAGCTATATATTTTCCGATAGTCTACAGAACAAACCATCATTATACAATAAGTTGCCTAATTACCCTAACCTGCCTAGTTAACCTAATTAATCTAGTTAAGCCTTTAAATGTCACTGTAAGCTGTATAGAAATATCTTGAAAACTATCTAGTAAAATATTATTTACTGTCATCATGGCAAATATAAAATAAATCAGTTATTAGAAATGAGTTATTAAAACTATTATGTTTAGAAATGTGTTGAAAAAAAATCTTCTCTCCGTTAAACAGAAATGCGGGGAAAAAAAGAAAAACAGAGGGCAAATGATTCAGGGGCTAATACTTCTGACTTCAACTGTATGTATATTAATGTAAATCTATCGCATTTGCCACACTTGCAAAGAGCTGGAACATTTTGAAAATGCACTTGTAAATGCTCTTTAAAAGTGCATAATTTGACTTTGAAAATGTGTAAAACCCTGTGAACATTATCATACATCTATAGTTATGCATGCTTTAAACTACATGGCCTGCATTATGATAATGAAGTATTTTATAGATAATATTTTCACATGTAACATGTATGGTTTTATGTATGGAGACAGTTATTGGGAGAGAGAGAGAAAATGAAATTTTGACTGCAGTCATTTACTTCTCTAGAATGCTATGACTGAAGAGCAGGCATCAATTTTCAGCATGCACTTTCCCACTAAATTAACCTACCATTGGTTTTTTCTGTCTTTTTCTGCAGGTTTCATCTGCTGCTTCCAGAGGACATCTTGACTGTCTGAATCTCATTCTCAATCATGGTGTGGATGTCACTGCCACTGATGCCACAGTAAAGAATGCTTTCTCTATAATATGAGTGTCCTCCCAATGTTCCCTAATTTTTTGTTCTTAGCTGATAAAGCCTTGTTCTTCTGGGTGAACATTTTGGCCACCTGAGCAAAATCATTCTGGGTTGCTCTTTATTTTTGCTGTATGTTTACTTTAGGGTGTACACATCAAGAAGTTTTCAGTTTTCAAAATTTTCAGTAGTGAAATTTAAACCACACTGAACTAAAGTAAACTGAACTTCAACTCTGAAATCTGGACTTTACTAGAACTATGTGTTAAGTCGCTTTGACACAATCTACATTGTGAAAAGCACCAAATAAATAAACATGAAATCAATGAAATCTGTTTAAAAACCTAGTTTAAAATATTTTGCACATTTGCAGCGATTTTGTTTTATAATCTCACTATCTGACTAACATACCATTAAATCCATTAAATGCACATCGAATCATCAGAATTCAATGTTTCCCCTTATCCACACTTTATCTGGGGCTTTTAGATGTTATAAAGTCACCCAGCCATAAACAATCTCCTTAAGAGATCAGTTCTTCATTACGCTTATGTACTCATAATAAAATAATGTGAAGAATTACAACTACTTTATATAATATACATGAAAATAAACAGAAGTTGTCACTTTACTGTACCCAGCATTTACACCATTTTTACCAAGTCACTCGCAGAAAATGTGATATTCTGTTCATCTTTTTAACATGTATTGACACTGTGTTGCCTCTAGTATTGAGCTTTTTGGTGTGCAACCAAACATTTCTCTCCTTCTAAGAAAGCTTTTAGCCTCATTACCGGTTTGTGTGTAGCCCTGCCCCTTTTCAGCTCAGGACTTTTTGTCTTCTAGTTTGTGTTTCCGCAGCATAAATAGACAAATGTACAGTTTTACGAATGAGGCGCCACTTATAGGATCCTCTTAAAAGATTGTAATGCACATCTTAACTCTACAATAAAACCCACTTCAGCAGCTAATTACTCTTTAGCAGATAAGATGAGCCATAGAAATATACAGAAAGACCAGAATTATGCTCTATAGATTCTCCTAAAGCATGTGACTTGAGCACTTCAGTTATTTCTCATTTAGAAGAGTACAAGCAAATGGCTTTTTTATCTGTATTATGAACAGCATTATTTATTCATTAAAAAAAAAAATCCTTATCGTATCATCAGAGGTAGCTTTAGAGGAAGCACTGCAATTATTTGCCGTAATCTGAATCAAGACAATAACATGATTAAGGTGTTTACATGAGTTACTTTTTGAGTGTTCCTTCATGATCCTGTTAAACATGTATAACACATTTGCTTAACGTCATTGCGTCACCATGATATCTGCATTTCCTCTGGAGTTGCATGTAATTTCTGGTTGTTTCATTTTTTTATTTGTTGGCTTTAACTGCCGTTTGGCATTTTTATTCAGGAAGATTTCATGCGATGCCCCCTGTGACAAAGGAGATATTGGATGACAGTATGAACTGCTGGAAGAGTTCACACTGAGTTCAGTTTACGCACACTGTATGGGGAAAAAAACCCTCCACATTGGTGTTGATGCCAGGTTTCTATGGTCCATTTCTAGATGATCCTGTCACAAAATGTAGTGAAAATTCTACACTATAGTAATAGTTTGATTAAGGTACTTGCATGTCGGACTACACTTCAGTGAGTACATTTACATGGACGCCAATATACGATTTTAATATGATAAGACAATCTGATCATGAGTCTACCATGTACACAGCGATTTTGAATAATTTAGTTGGACTAAGGTCATAATCAAGCTAAACAAATTGACTTAAGACATGTGGAGTATGCTGATTTTGTTGTGACCTTAAATTGATATAACAGCTAGAGTGAGTGATTAATGCTCCATTTGTCATTTCATTGTTAAAAAGAGAATTTATTTACCTTGGCATTTATATATGTTATGTTGCTTTAAGAACAGTTTCCAATGATGCTTAGCGCTACTAAAGCGCGCCTGTAACTATTAGCAACTGACTCAGTGTGAGTGTGTGTGTGTTCCGGAGTTTCACTCCTGGTTCAGTATATCGATAACAACTTCAGGTAAACAGTTCATTGTCGTTTAAAACAAAGTATTCCAGTCGTCATTATGCTGCTAATAGGAAAAAGACAGAACAGATTTTAGAAGCACTATTAAAGTGCAGTACAGACATGTAAACACCTTAATCAACTATTACTGTCATGTAGGAGTGTTCGGCTGCGTTTTGAAGAGGATAGTTCATATAAACACTGCTGTTTGCCACTATTCTCTGCATCCTACCGAGTCTGAAGGACCACAGACACACACATCATGAAATCTGGAGGTTTTTCTCCCCTATGCCGTGCGGTATCAAATTCCATTTAAAACAACACTCTTTCAGCAGTTTATACTCTCATCCAATATCTCGTTTGTCATGGAGGCATGCATTAAAATGTTCCGGATGAAAGTGAAAGTGCCAAACTGCAGTTAAAGTGGACAAAATAAAAACGAACATCAGAAAGTGCCTGAAACTTCAGAGGAAATGTGGACAGTGTAGGGACGCAATGATGTTAATTGAATGATGTTGCTATAACATCTAAAAGAGGATCATAAAACGAAAATTTTAAAAAGAACTCATGTGCACACTTTAATCAATTATTGTCTTATTCAGATTAAGGCAAATAATTCGATTACTGACGGCTATGTAAACGTAGCCATTGTTGCTTCCCTAGATTGAGAGGTTGATTAGGGACCCGCAAAGTGATTAAATTCAATTCAATTCACCTTTATGTATAGCGCTTATACAATGTAGATTGTGTCAAAGCAGCTTCACATAAAAGGTCATAGTAAATTGGAACAGTGTAGTTCAGTTTGTAGTGTTTAAGTGTTTAAGAGTCCAAATACTGAAGAGCAAATCCAATGATGCGCAGCTCTATAGATCCCGATAAAACATAGGCTAAAATTGAATTAATATTAAATTATAGTAGAATCTTGAGCATACTGAAATTTCTACAAATCCTGCATTGGATGTAATTTGATTTTTACACTTTGCACCACCCTGTAAAAAATCTGTTAAATTACAATGGATAAACAACAGCAAGTTTTTTTTGTTTGTTTTTTTTTGGTTCATAAGCAAGAGACATTTCAAAATGTACAATAAACAACTATATTCATTGATTATGCCGTTTACTTTGTAATACACGGACAAAAAACAATACCAAAGCAGGTGATGAGTCGCATGATGTGTCAAATTTCCACAAGAACAAATGCTTAATTAATATATTTAGAAGATGTCCAGTGTCATTCACACAACTACTAAACACTATGAAGGTATCACACTTGACACTAAAGTAATGAAATAACTTTACTCTCTACGTAAGTGCAATTTGTCCGATTCTCACTGTGGATTGCTTGATCTGAAACAATTTTTTGTTGTCTGATGACTCCTATTGATTTACTCTTCTGTTCCTGTAGGAAAAAAGGCCTTGCACCTGGCAGCCAGAATGGGCAGTCATTGGCGTTCAAAAACTACTGCAGGTAAATATGCTTTTCACAATCAGCAGCTCTGAGAAATGGATAGAAACTCGGTGTACTTGGACGCTCTTTTCTGTTTACCGCTGACCATTCTGCTCCATTGTGTTTCCTCTTTTTGAAGTGGAGAAAAAGTATTGAATCATATTTTTGAAGTGTAGATGTGAGGTTTTTCTGAGGACTTTGATGACGAGACCAACTTCACAAAGGGTTATTTGCAGCCTCTACAAAAACAGTCACTATCAGTGTGGTGCAGTTTGTTTTTCTCACTAGTGTGCATTAATATTTCACATCAGTTTTTCTTGCGAGTGTATTTGTGTCATTTATTCAAAAGAGCATTTGTGACAATTTAAATACTGAGAAATCAGCTTGAATATTGTCTAAATAAGTAAATGCTTAGCAATGCACAATTACTAATCAAATATGTGTGTTTTATAATATTTACAGTAGGAAATAAACAAAAAAAAAACATAATTTAACATGATCTTTACTTAATCTAATAATGTTTTGGAATAAAAACATCAATATTATATATTATTTCTTTTTAATTTTGTAACATGTTTAATGGTTATCGAAATTAATGTACAATGTGGCTTTTACAGACATAATCAAAGGCAAGTTTTACAAAAAATGTTCAATGGGTTGTAGAAATTATAGTAATCCTAATATTAGTGACCAGTTAGTCACAAGTCTCTGGAAAGGCACATAAAGAAAACGTATGTTTTCCACATCACAGCACAATATAATCAATATTTGCATATGTTGATTAATTTTTCGAATCGCTTCATTCAAATCTGTGTTTGAAAAACGCAAAAAATCAAGAAAGAGATTGAGTCTTTAGTCTTTTGAGTTAGTTATGAAGTTTCAAACCGTCAACTGGGATAACAGTTTATAGTTTAGATCAGGGGTGCCCAAACTTTTTCTTATGAAGGGCCAAAAACAAACTTGATTGAGTGCTGTGGGCCAGAGGTAAATATAGCAAACTGTTATATTAAAGTTGCCATGGGTAATTTCCTAATATATTTTCCTAATGTAAAAAAAAACTATTGCTTTATATGAACTAATGCAGTATAATTTAAAAGTTTACACTCGCGCACACACACGCACACATGCACGCACACACACACACACACACACACACACACACACACACACACACACACACACACACACACACACACACACACACACACGTGTGTGGGTATATATATATATATATATATATATATATATATATATATATATATATATATATATATATATATATATATATATATATATATATATATATATATAATGAACTTATTACAGTAAAAACAAAAGCAATCACATTAATTACACAATGGAGTTCAATGCCAAATAGCAACACGAGTCAATCTTTTGCATTGATTTACTCGTGATGTTATGTGCATTATTATTATCTGTCGAGAGACAGTAGCCTATTTACATTATTAAAAATTTGATTCATTTACAACATTTAGTTGAAATGCTTAATTTCAGTTTTCTATTCTTTGACTAACAGTCAAAAAGGTTACATTAAATTCAAAATGATGATCTCTGTTAAAGGGATTCTTCCCAATGCTCCCATCATTCTCTTTTCTGATGAGATAGTGGGCCAAATAAAAGCTTACCGTAGACTTTGACCCACAGGCCCTAGTTTGGACATCTTTGGTTTAGATAAAACCACTGATGTTTATGGCCAAAATCACCACCATAAAAAGAAAAAAAAAGTTGTAGGCAGCAATTACATTATTTAACCAATAGATGGCGACAACCAGCCATCAAAAATATGCCACTGAATAATTCTTTAAAAAGTACACTTCTAGCAATGAAACATGAAGTGTTATGAGTGAATAACTGAGTCATTTATTAAAAATGAGACTAGAAATAAATATGGGCTGTACAAATTATAAAGTTAAATTTCTACATTTAGCTTCATCAGCAACAGTAAGTTTTTCTATTTATTCAGCTGATTTTTTCTTAATTGTATTTTTACTAAAATTAATTTTTTTTAACTTCTGTTTGTTAAAACAAAAAATGCCCTGCAGTGCTGTTTTTGTAATAAATGGAAGGCAAATTACAACTACCCCCAATCCCCCCCTCACTATAATGTGATCCAAATGGTGAGATTTGTGATCTGTTACACCACTACCCAAATATACCTAAGACTGGTTTAGTGATCTTGGGCTCCATATTAATATTTGGACATATTCTCTTTGAATCTGCATTGTTATCTGTAAAAGAAAATGCTGCAACTTGTTTTTCCCCCCAGTTGCTTTCAACTTTCATTGCTATTGGCAAGCGTACTCCAACCCACAGGCTCATTAGCAAATTCGGCGCTTATTTCACTAAGCAGAAACCAATGACCTGAACTCAGCTGCATAATGCTTGAACCTGACATCCTGATTATGAGGAAATTATGCCATTTGAAGGCAAATCGAGCAGAGCTTGTTTACAGATACGCTTTTTAATTTGAACGAATTATCTCGCGCGCACAATTTCACAAGAGGGTAAAAAACCTGTCTATGTGAATGATGTTGCTCGAGATAATTAAGATGATTCCTATCACTTCCCTGTTAATGATTCTGACAACAGCATCTTTGTCTCCATGCCTTGTTTGTGTTAATTGCTTGTTTTACAGGGAGCAGGAATCTGACTAATTATGAAAAAGTGAGCGTACATGTTTGTCTGGCGCCTTTGTGTGGAATTATTCATCCAGCCAGTGACCTGACTGCTATATAGAGTGCTTGTGCGGACAACATTGAGTCACTGGATGGGAGCATTTTCCGGGTGTCTGCAGTGTTGACAGGCTGCCCATACTGTAACCTGCAGTCTATATTTCTATGCCGTCATCATGTGCAATGTGATCCCTGCTCCTAGAGTTACCCAGGACACAGTTAGCCAGCAGGACCATGTGACCTTGCTACTGGTTTTGGCGGCTGTTGCTAGAGCGTAAGGCGTTTTTATAGTGGCTGAAGTCAGAGGAGCTGTTTTTTTTTTGGATGGAGAAAACTGAGAAAGTGCTGGGTTTGGGAAACTAGGGCACAGAGTGTGAAATATGGAGAGAGTAAAAGAGATTTAGGAAAAAGAGGACACAGAGGGTGGTGGGAATGGAAGACCACCAAAGCCAGTATCTTAGCAACACTCTCCCTTTCTTGACCTGGTTTCAGAATCATTGCAAAGCAGAATCTCACACTCCCGTGTCAGGCATGTCCATACTTCTTGTTCATCAGATGTTTGTGAAAGTTTAGACTCATCCTTTGACCTTTTAAAGCTTAACAAGCATACAGTGTTTGTGAATGGCCTGAGTGTGACCACTGTTTTGTCCTTTCAGCACAATTGCCCAGTGGGAAACGTGGACCTGCAGGGAAGAACAGCTCTACATGATGCTGGTAAGCAAAAGGTTTTGTGTGTTTTGAGAGATTTTATTGGAACTGAACTTGGGAGAGACCTTTCTTCCACCTGGGGGTTTCACCTCTTTCTCCATTTGTCCTCATCCTTCTGTTTCTACCATTTCTTCTGTTTCTTACCTCCTAAAACAGAGGAAGTGGGTAGTGAATGAATGATTGAATGGGATTCTTTTGTTATAGTCAGTATTTAGTACATGAGTTTATATATCCCTATTTTATTTTGAGTGTGATGTTAGCTTGGTCTACTGAATCTAATTTGGATAATTGGGGGAATGTTTAGGAATATTATTATTATTATTGTTGTTTGTCTTTGCAGTTATGGCCGGCTGCTCCTCTAGTGTGAAGCTGCTCTGTGACAGTGGCGCATCAGTTAATGCCAGCGACTTTGTGAGTTAATATGTAGCTTGTGGAATATTTCATGTCCTTTATATTGTCTCAATCTTTTCACCTGAACAAACATACTGAAATGTTCTGTGTTGTATTTTACTTTCCCTCAAATGCACTTTCTCCTCAAACGTTCTCACAGATGATGCCTTTTATGTCTTTTCTGTTTGAGCTGATGCAAACGTGCATTTTATACGTGTTTGTTTGTAGGACGGTCGGACCCCATTGGTGCTCGCCACACAAATGTGTCATCCACACATCTGTCAGCTGCTGTTAGAGCGGGGAAGTGACATCACAGTCAGAGACAAACAGAATAAGTTAATATCACCATCATATTTCTCTGTAATTGGTCTTTATTGACTTTTTTTGTGTTTTTCTTGACATACGTGCTAGATTTAGTTGCTGAATTTCCTGCATCTCGTTACTTCATCTATCTTTTGTTTTTGTCGCATCCCAGACATTTTTTACTTGAATGAAAGCTACAGACACCAGTCTCACATTGAGTGTAGTTGTACAAAAACATTTCACGCTGCTTTTTGTTTTATCATTTAAATTTATTACTGTAATAATAGTTCTACTTTTTTACTGGCATTTTAAAAGTCTCTAGTTATCTATAGTAGATAAAGAATCGAAAACATGATAAAAGGAACTGCCTATTTTCATTTTGATATTAACTTAACAGACACTAACAATGTTGAGGTGTCGTGTAGTTACTCGTTTATATGACCGTCATCTTCGCTGTATGCATATTTATAACAAAACTAAGCCTATAACATAACTGCCTTCGTTCATTTTCATTGAATAACAATTTTAATAATCTGTGATGGCCATTATAAAAATATAACATACAATAAGTTTATACATTATAGGAAATATAGGTAAGCAATCAGTCAAATGTTCAGAATCTGTGTATGTGATTACATAATATATTACCTTATCTTTTTACTCAGCCAAAACGCGTTACCTGAGAACAGGTAATAGATTCAAAAGACCAAAGATTCATTAAATAGAGACTAGATTTAACAACTATCACAGTTAACAACTATAGTGAGAGGAGATTCAGCGGAAGATCATTGATGAACTGTTTGAGGTGCGCTGCTCTCATCTGAGGAAGTGTGCTCAAAGCACCTGCTGACTGCCTGGAGCTTAGACATCCACATAAGCTGCAACGCTTGCCAGAGTGTATGTGTGGTCATGTAATGTGCGTTTTTAGTGGTGTAGTGTGGGCGAAGATCTTTTCAGAAATGCTAGGTGAAACGCCAGTGTGGATGTGGATCATTTTCATTCCAAAACACTCTTTTAAAACCAAAACATATTAGTGTAAATAGGGCCAAAGTCTCAGACGTTCACAGCTTACTTCTGTGGATGGAGGAATATAAACTGTATTTGTGTTGTTCTTGTCTAGAAATTTTAGAGACCTTAATAAATGGGTTTTGGTGTCGTTGGCAATTATCTTTAAAGATTTGTTTGTTCACTTCTTTGTTCCCTCAGAACCGCATTGATTCTTGGCTGTGAGTACGCCTGTAAGGATGCCGTGGATGTTTTGTTAAAACATGGAGCTGATGTCACTGCTGTGGATGGATTCAGCCATGACAGTTATCACTACGCACGACTCAGCAAAAACCAGGAACTGGTCTCTCTTGTCAAGAGTTACCTGGACAGTGCCGCCAAAGGTTTTTAGTTCTTTCTGTTTTTATATTGTCACTTTTGTAGGTCTGCAATGTTAAAGGGCTAGTTCACACAAAACTGCAAATTCTGTCATTAATTTATAACCTTTCACTTGTCTCAAATTAAAATTTATTCTGTTTACTCACCCTCAATTGGTTTCTTTCTTTTGTTGAATACAAAAGCAGACATTCTGAAGAAAGCTAGCCATTCTCTTCCACATTGTTTTTTTTTTTTTTTCAACTATGGAAGCCAGTAGTTACTGGTTTCCAGCTTTCTTCAAAATATCTTATTTTAGGTTTAGTAGAAAAAAGAATTTCAGAAAAGTTTGGAGGGAATTGAGGGCAAGTAAATTTTAGAGCAATGCGTAAATTCATTAAGTGAAAGGAATTAAAATGGACAGTACTTTAGAAGATTATTAACATTAACTGAACTGCCAAATGCAGAAATAACAAAAGCATTCTGGTTTACCAGCGAAATACTTGATCAATTATTGTATATTAACATCAGCCAGTGACTGGAAAATGAGGTTGGAGGTGCAATTTTATGGGCTGTTGCATTTTATTCTTGGTGTCATGAGCTGTTTGTCACATCAGACAGAACTCTGATACACTGGACATTCGAGGTGTAAATTAGAGAGAAAGTTATACGTTTAAAACTGACAGTGAATGAGTATGAAATAGGGCAAAATCAAGCAGGTTATAATGTGTAGTTGCTCATTGCAGCTTCACAGACTGAAAAGCTTTTGTCCAGAATAAGCACACCAAATAGACAAATCTGCAACAAATGACCAGAGCAGAAAGAAGTAATATACCAAGAAATTGCTGATAATAACTGCACGGCAGATTGCCATTATCATTGTGACCAGCTGCCTCTGTTACCTTCTTTTTTCCATTATTCCATTTCATTATCTTTTGTGTTTAAGTGTGTTTTTTATTCTCCATTTAAGTGTGCTTTTTTAAAATTGTGAAACTTTTCTGTGAAGCTGATGAAAAATTCAGCTTTTCTTGGTGTATATCAGCTGAATGCAATTTTTTCGGCAGTTTTTAATCCTTTTTTTCCCCCTGCAGTTCACATTACTTTGTTGCATCACTTTTGTCTGAAAAGGCCTTTATCAGGTGGTAAGGTTATTGAGATCAAAGCCCCAAGAGCTTGTGACAAATGCTCGCTGACAAGAGCGTAGAGCAGTTCTGTTTCAGCATTATGCTTCAAAATGAAAAGTACAAGCTATATACCATAGTTCCTGAGGGTAAATCAGCATCCTCCTATGTTCAGGGAATTACTAATTGAACGTTACTTATTTGTATTCACAGCAAAAGAGGCTGCCAAGATGGAACAGAAAAAGAGACAGGTATACACAGCATTTTCACTTTATTAATTTTTTCCGGAGTATTCATGAGTTTAAATGGATTTAATAGTTCACCCATAACCAAAAGTTCTGTCATCATTTACTCAATTACAAATCTATTTGTCTTTTTTTCTGTTAAACACAAGGGAAGACATTTTGAAGTTGGCTGGAAACTTGTAAACATTGACTTCCATAGTATTTGTTTTACTTACTATTGGTGTCAATGGGGCAAGAGGAGTGGGATGCATTGGAAAATAATAAATAACATGAAATCCAACCTGAAATCTCACACAGAATTTTAAGGCATTTCAAGAATAGATTTGATCAAGTGGTTTTTACCAGATGTCATATTGGGCATACTAGAATAACCATGGTTTTTTGCTCCAAGGTGAAAACCCTACTCAGTGTTTGTACAGCACAATTCCCCTTACTATAAATTTTTTTAGAATTTTTTTAGAATTTTTATCATGTATTAACACAAAAAATCTTATTTAATGTATGTATTAATTTGTTTGTTGATTTTTAATTGTATATTATTGAAAGGTTCCTGCCATGAAAATAGCCTTGATTGCTGACATGGCATTAAATAAAAAATACAATACATTACATTAGATTACATTACATTACATTGACGTCAATGGTTGCCATTTTTCAGCTTTCCTCAATGTCGTCTTTTGTGTTCAACAGAAGAAAGAATCGAGCGTTTGAAACATCTTAAGGGTGAATAAAATGTGAGAATTTGTTTTTTGGTTAACTATCCCTTTAGAAAAGCACACAATATTCCCTCAAGGTTTTCTCTTTCTCTCTTTTGCTAGTTAACTTCTATTGGTGTCTGAGTTTCATTACTGACTCTCAAACAGACTGATATATTTTCTTCACACATTCTGCACAGAGAAAAAGGCTGCCCTCATTGCAATTTCAATGAAGCCGTCTAGAGCGGCAAGACTAGAATCATACAAATGGGATTTATGATTGATGAGCATAGAGGGCAATTTAGTTCTTTGTTTCTCATTTCAGCACTTGTGCATCTATCATATTAAATGGAAAATAAATTAGTTCTGGCTAATATAATTTCTTATCACATAGCCAGTTTCACTGTCCTAATGCGCTAATCTGACTGCAGTACTGTGGAAACTTTTACACATTACTGCCACCCAGTGTTCAATGGAAGTAAGACAAAATTCATTTTAGCAACTAGGGCTGCACGATATTGAAAAAATGTGGCATTGCAATATTTTGCTTTTCTGCGATTTATATGTTGCAATATAAATGCAATTTCACCAGATGACTTGAATAGCTGTATTTGAAAAGAATTTATAATTTTAAATAGATTATGACTTTGTTTGATTATGATATAAGTGTATCTGCATAAAATATAATAAACAAACTACAAGCATAGATAAATACAATAAAAAGGTTTTCTGAGAAGTCTAATGGTATTCAGGTGCAGAAATTGAATAATCAAATGTAAAGTAATACTGTATAGTCTCCATTGTATAAAATCATCATCATTATAGTCACAGGCTTCAAAACGCATGCAAATGATAAATTACAGGATAATCCAGACTTAGCATTGCGTATTATGCCATGTGACTATTGGGAATTATCACATTGCAATATCGATGCTGAAACAATATTGTGCAGGCCTAAAATTATCCATATCTAGATCTTTTTTTTAAATAATTAGAACACTTCTCATCCTAAAGTTTGAAAAGGTTAGTTGTGTATGCCCAAAGTGCAATTTTGTAAAAAAAAAAATACCTGAAGGCATTAAATGTGCAGCAAAACTTTTTCAAAACAGAAATAAACTTCACCTACTCATTTTTTAACGTTACAATTAATCAGAAGTGTATGCAGAGCAGCATCTGAATAGTAGTATTCTCTAAAATTATATAACACAACCACATGGTTTTTCTGTCAGTAGGATTTTTCAGTCTTTCAAAGATTTATTTCATAAAGATTTGTTGGTTAATCTTTTACCATTTATTCATACTATGAGATGCATAGTTAGTTAAAAAGCCATCCTTAACATTTATAGTTTTCTGTCTGTCAGTTGCAGTCTGTTGAGATGGTGTCTGAAACCCCTAACCGTGAGAAGATCATACAGGTAAGGGCCAATTATCTCCACGGGTGCATCTCTGTCAGTTTCCTCGTTCAGTAGGCAGAACACTGGTCAGGGGGGTCAACTGTTTTAAGGGCCATCTCAGTTTCAAAACTCTTCCAGTGCACTGAAACATTCGCTCTCTGAAAAGTCCCATAAAGCACAGTGAAAATCAGGAAGCATCAATGTTACCACTATGTTCCCTTAAAAGAATTTTGAAGTACGGGAAAAAAAATATATATAAATAAATAAATATATAATTTTTTTTATTTATTTATTTATTTTATAATTATTTATTTATTTTTTTTTATAGAAATTAACTACTTATTTAACAATACATTAGCATAGTTGGACAGGTGCATCAGCATAGTCAGACAACAATCTAGGAAACATTTATAAATGATTAATGGTTGAGCTGTTGCTGGTATATGAAACTGTCAAATTATTTATCTATAATGTACTTAACTTATATCAGACAATAAATATCAATCAGTCATGTTGTTATTCAAAAACTCCTGTACATATATTGTCTCATGTAACAACCAGTGTCCCAATATCTAGTGAACCAAGCTCATTACTGCCCTTAACAGTGCCTGAATTTGTATACACGACCTACTGATTCACACCCTTGGGAGCAGATTGAGGCGGGCCCCATGATATTATTTCTTAAATAGAACAGATCCTGCACATTCATTGATGCATTCTGTAACTTATCTTTTTATTATTAGGCGTGACCATAGACATTTTCTGTATTAATAGAAGTCAGTGGTCATTGAGTGACTTTGTCTGCAATTGACTGTGTGTTTTTGCCTTTTCTAGGACCTGGAGAAAAGAACGAGAGCCAGCAGGAGACTCTAAAGAAGTTCCACCAGGAACAGAGAACTCTGCTTGATAAAGTTAACATGCTTCAGCAGCAACTCAGCCAGGTGGCTTTTTTCTCCAGTCTTTTAATAATTGCCCAATTTATGTAGAAGTTTGTGCCTTAAGCAGATGTTTCAGCACTGCAGTAAATCTAGCCTCATCTGTACTGTATTTAACTGAGCAGGCAGTTATTTTTGCATATTGCGGTAGTTCTACAGATATCTTGTGTAATGCATGTATTCTATATCATTCTTTCTCTCCTGTCCTATATTTCTCTCCTGTGTATATAAGGAGAAGTCAACAGTGGAGGACATACACAAGGAGGTAATTCATGTGTTTTTTTTTTTTTTTTTTCTACTATAGTGAACCTTGCCTATTGTCATCCATTGTAGGTTGAGTGCAGGTTTTTTTTTTTTAAAGGTTCAATGTTTGTTGCTGTTAAATATGCATGTTTATTTTTTGTACATCAGAAAGAACAGCTGAAGCGTTTACTTTCTGCCAAAGAGAAAGAGGAGGGAGCCAGGGCCATTGAGACTGTGAGAGTCCAGCAACGGAGCCATTTGGTCAGTTAAAGATTTTTTTTCTTCTTTTTGCAAGATGCTCATCAAGGGCTGCTGCTCGTTAAATCCAGATCCAGCAGATCATGATCCAAATTGGATGAATAGTTGAATAAATTTGCATGTTTTTTGTTTTACAGGAAGATTACCCTGGCCAGTCTGTGATCAAAGGTGATTTAATCTTTGAAATCTGGATTTTTAGACTGTGATAAATTACAACCCTTGGTAATAGAGACCTCATTGTAAATTGCACTGTAAGTACATTCATGCATGTGTGTGTTTATTCTGTTTTTGTTTTTTTGCAGGAAAAGACAATGTGCTAGTTCGACAGTCACACAGCTTTGACTCTGCACAGGTGAGCTTTCTTTCTTTCTTTCTTTCCTTCTTTCTTTCCGTCTTTCCTTCTTTCTTTCCTTCTTTATTTATTTTAAACAAATATTTTAACAGACAATGGCAAAAAGAATTGTATTTTATATATCATTTTATTCATCATGTTAACTACCTCCAAAGCATTCAAGGAAACAACTTTAAATTTAAAGTATTTAATGGAAAAGATATGGACTTAATTAATATTCAGGAAATTACTGTTGTGCTGCTGCTAAATATATATTTTTAATATATTTTAAAAGACTGTTAAATTCGGAATTAAGGTTAAAGCATGCCTTTAAAGTATGGTATGCTTTCTGTATGTCTGAGAACTTTTTTTTATACGGAGATATTGCTGTCCTCAAGACTAAAAATAAAAAGTCATGCACTGATTATAAAGGTTTGCTGAGCGTGCGCAAGCTTTACACACTTTCTTCCAAGTTTTGGTATTTTAGGTATATTTTTTCCTCTGAATATGTTCAGTAATGCAGACCGGCTGTGTCAGCTGTGTTAAGCTTAGGAGTGAGGCGGTGGCAGTCAGATAAGTTGCTCTCTCTCTTTCATTTCATTTCACAACCTCCATAGCCTGCAGTGTCAGACAGGTTTATGATTTATTAGCTCTGTTCTCTGAAGGGACATGCTATACCCAGGATCAGCTTTTGGGCAGATGTGGTGGATGCAATTTTGTTGTCACATTAATACAAGAAACTTTTTTACTCTCACCTATTTTCGAGGCCACTGCACCCTTAAAAAGATGGGAAAATGCACCTATTAAATTGGGATCAAATGTCTGACCTAGGATCTAGCCTAGATAGTGAGTGATTTATTTAATTAATTAATTAATTTATTTATTTTTGTGAACTTATTTGAGAAAAAGATTGAGAACAATATCATTATCCATTTCTCTTTGTAAGGTATTCAATTGTGATGAAAATGGTCTATTATTGGCAGTAATGTTAATTTAAATTACTTAATTTAAAAAAATGATTTTTTTTTTAATAATATTAAACTTTTTAAAATCGAAATGTGAGGAGTATATTTTTTAAATCACCTGGCCTCTCTGAAATCTCTTGTTAATGAGCCAAATAAGCATTTTCTGCAGAACTGGAAAAGTGCTGTTTACCTTCCACTGATTTGAAACCAATAGTAAATGCATGTGGTAAAAACAAATGGCAGTCAGTTCCAATTTGGTGTTCAAACAAGTTACTATCCCAATCTTATGACAATTTATGTATTCCTTTTTAATAATCACTTTGACCAAGTCATTTACACACAATACTAGATCGAACTAAGACATAAACATGCTGCACTTTAAAAACAAAATAAATACTGGCTCTAGGTATATATTTCTCTTTAGAAACAGAATATGTGTTCATTTAAAAAAAAAAACAAATTCGATTTTTTTTTTTTTTTTTTTTTTTTTTTTTTTTTTTTTTTTTAATACCTACTTTCAAAAATGTTATTATACAAAGGAGAACATCTTTTGCACTTTGTAATATTTGCTTCAATCAAGCACAGATATAAGATATATAATTGTATTTATATATATATATATATATATATATATATATATATATATATATATATATATATATATATATATATATACACATAGTTTGATATTTATAATAATGCCCAGTGTTTTTTTTTTTTTTAATTATTCAGATCTTGCAGCCTGTAGGAGCATCTCGATCTTTGACGCGTCCTTTGGAGCTTTCTCGGCCCGTGCCTAGTGATTCTGAAACTCTTCGCCAAGAGCTTGAATGTGTCCGCAGGCAGCAAGAGGCTGCACAAGAGGAGGTGGTTCACCTCCAAAAGGCTCTTGCAAACAAGTCTCAAGACTGTGAGGAGGTGACCAGGAAGTGTGAGACGATAAAGTGTGAGTCGGATCAGCAGATACAAGAGTTGGAAGAAGCCATGGGAGATGTGCAGAAGCGAATGATAGAGTCAGAGTCAAAGGTGAAACAGCTTCAGGCTCATGTGGTGGCGGTAAAGGAGCATCTCAATAACCAAGTTGTCGATGACCTTAAAGCACAGCTGAATGAGGTGAAGGCGAAGTATGAAGGAGCTTCTGCTGAGGTTGGACGGGTCAGGAACCATTTGAAGCAGAGTGAGAAAGCGTTGGAGGAGTATAAGAAAAGTGAAGGGCTTCTGGCTGTGGAGGTTGAGAGGCTCACTGCAGAGCTGAGTGCGATTGCAAGCAGACCATAAAGAAATGGAGGAGATGCTCTTAAACATGGAGAGTCAAGTGAAGTCTGCAGAGGTCAGGTTGACCACAATGGTTGCGGGAGAGAAGTTTGACAACATGAAGAACCTTCTTACCAATGCTGTTGACGAGAAGGAGCTGCAGCTGGCTGAATTAAGGGAAGATTATGACCGTGTCCTGGAAGAAGTGGCAGAGCTCCATCGTGCGATGGACGACCGGCAATCCGTTCCCCTTCAAGAGCACGGGCGAGTGCGGGTTGCTCTAGAAGAGCAAAACTCAACCCTAAAGAAAAAACTTGCTGACGTGACTTCAAAGTGTCAGTCGTTAATTTGTGAAGTGGAGGAAGGTGAAGACGAGAGAGAGCTGCTCAGAGAGGAGCTGCAAGTACTCAGCAACAATCTGAAGACCAAGTTTGTGACCTTGGAAAACCACGAGGATGTGAAAAGGTCTATGGGACTCGCTGTAGAGGAGTTGAGGGTTAGATTAACAGAGGAGACAGAGAAGAACAAACAGACTGAGGAGCAGCTAAGGAAGCTGCAGGAGGAGAAAACCTCTCTTTGTGAGAACATTACTAACTTGAGGAGCATGTACATACCTTGTGAACGCTATGAGAGTGAGATGGCTGTACTCACAGAACGCAACACAGAACTAGAAGGAGTTTTTAATAGCCTACAAGATCAATACCAGGAGAAAGTCGGTGAACTTGAGATTTTGGCAGCTGAAAAGGCAACACTAAAGCAGAGCTTTGACACCAAGTTTGTCACAAAGGAGGAGTACGAGAGAATGCAGACAGAGCTGGAGGAGGCTTTGGAGAAAGCTAAGATTGAAATTGCAAAGTTGGAAGACGATTGTAGAGTTCGAGATGAGGAGTTACAGCAGGCAAAAGAAGGAAATGTTATGTTGAAAGAAGAGTTTGAGAAGGTGCAGGCCAAGTTGGACAATGAATATGTCAGTCTTGTGGAACATGAGGTGTTGAAAAGCACCATGAGCAAAGCTTTATCAGAAGCAGAGGAAAGAGCTCAAGATGCCTTCTCAAAGTACCAGTCTGCTCAAGAAAGTGAATCAAAGCTCCACAAGGAAATCGAAGCACAGAAGAAAGAGCTGGACACTATTCAAGAGGCACTGCAGTTAAAGTTTGTGCCAGTGACCACTCTGGAAGAAAAAGAAATGGAGTTCAACACCACTTTAAAGGATTTGGAAGATAAACTTACCAATGTTCAGGAGATGTACAATAACGAAAAGACTGTAGGGAAAAGCCAAAGGCAAGAGAATGAAAAAATGAAAGATGAAATCGAGTCGTTGCAGCAGAAAATACATACAGGGCTTGTGTCTGGCGAGAAGCACAAAGAAGTGGAGGATCACTTCAAGGGTCAGGTTGAGGAGCTGAGTCTGAAATTGGTGGAGTTGGAACAGCAATATAAAGAGGTTACAATTCAGAGGGCCGAACTTGAAGAGCAAAATGCATTGTGCACTTCTGAGATACAGAGTCTTCAGCAGAAACTCAATAGTGAGTTTATCCACCTTGAGCAGTTTTCAGGCCATGCAGAGTTCTCTGAATGGAAGCCTGCAGGAGGCGCAAAAGGAGTGCAAGAGCTTAAGTGAAGCTCACAGACTGGAGGTCCAGCGTGTTCATGAAATCGAGAAACAACTTCAGAGTCAGAGCTGTGAAGAGGCCCAGTTTAGCCAGGTTAAAGACGCTCTAGAGCGTGAGGTCAATGAGCTCCGCTTGGCCCTTCGGGAGGAGGAGGAAACCAGTGCGCAGAGGGCTGAAGACGTTTCCACTCTGCAGACTGAGCTCCTCAGAGCCACACACGCTCTGGATGACCTCCGTAGCCACGAAGAGCAGGTGACAGAGCTGAAAGCTGAAAAGCAAAGGTTGGAGGAGAAGGTGCGCGAACTTGGGGATCGGCTGTCAGGTCTGGATGAGCAGTATGAGGATCTGTACAGGGAAACAACCCAGGCTAGAGAGGGTGAAAAGAGGGCAATAGCAGAAACCGAGGCCCTGCAAGTCAAGAGCGCCTCTATTGAGAAGGAAATCCGAGATCTGAAAGAGAGATACGAGGAATCCCTCAGCACCATTGGAGAACTGCAGAAAAGGATTCAGGCATCCTCTGAGCAGACTGAAGTTAAAGACAAAAGGGTGAGATTTTTATTATATTTTTAAAAATCTACACTGATTCGTTATGTGGAAGAGCCTTTTCCATAAGTGGCTGATATTTTGTCCGATTATAAGTACACAAGGTGTTCTCTGTTTCAGATCACAGAGCTGTTGGCAGATGTTGAAAGGCTGAAACAGGCTCTGAATGGCTTATCCCAGCTGGCTTATTCTGGCAATACGCCCAACAAGAGACAGACTCAACACATTGACACTCTCCAAGCCCAGGTCAAGAGCCTCCAGCAGCAGCTGGCTGTGAGTAGCTCTGTGCACATACACATGCCAGTGGATTTGCTCGTAATTGCCCACAAATATGACATGCCATCACCTTGGACTTAAAAAAATATACTCCTTTACTGACTGACTTGCATTCATAATGGATTTTAGAGCCTTATGTACAGTGCTCAGCATATGGAGTACACCCCATTTTGAAAATGAATATTTTTATCCATTTTTCAGTAAATATAGGCAATGTATTATTATTATTGTGTGTTTAAACAAAACAGATATATTTATTAAAGTAATATTTTAGTCACCAAACATATTTAGAAATTGAAAGATAATACAATTAAATTCAAGCAAAATATTGCAAAAAAAATTACAACCTACAATTTTTCAAAAATTTTTTTGCTTCTCTTGTTTTTTTTCTCTTTTTTTTTAAATTTGTATTTAATATTTTTCTGTAATATAAATTTGGGTGTACTATTTTTGGGCCGTTATCATAGATTTTGTTAGATAACCCAAATGTATCCTTATTGTGCAATAAATGTTAACTTTAAAGGTACATTGACTCACTCTTTCTGGTAATGCCATAAAATCAGTTCATTTTGGCAGAACGTTTTTAATTTTATATCTAAAGCATACAAGATTGATCTGTCACCAGAGCCAAAATTGGGCATTTTTGGAGACACCTCAGAAATGTGAGATAAATATACATCACAGGCAGTATCTTTGTGTATGATCTTAGCAAAGAAACCAATTTTACAAAATTAGAAATCAGATTACGTGCATGTCTTTGAAACCTGGATTAGGAGCTTAAGGTATGTGTTGCCCATGGAAGAAATGCGACATGGGATGGCAAACAAACAAACATTTTTTAAAGTCTAGAATCCAATTATGTTTTGTATCAGTAATGCTGACTTGTAACTCACTATAGGTGGGATTGCTTTTGTATATGTCGAGTTGTGGAGCCTATACATTTCTTTGTAAATTACTTCTACAGTACTGACTAACTACTGACTACTACAGTGCTGACTAATCTAATGTATATGCTCAAATATAATTTTGTATAGGTTTATATTAAAAATAGGAATTTACAAGAGAGATTTGTGAGGGGTGTACTCGTATATGCTGAGGACAGTACTATAAATAACC
Source organism: Danio aesculapii (assembly GCF_903798145.1). Taxonomy (NCBI): domain Eukaryota; kingdom Metazoa; phylum Chordata; class Actinopteri; order Cypriniformes; family Danionidae; genus Danio; species Danio aesculapii. The sequence continues at coordinate 32,472,815 of NC_079441.1, read as the reverse complement.
AAAAAGTAGAGGCAAGGAACTGGGGCTGATAAAATGGCAACAGGGACTGATTTTTCTCTCAGGTTGTCATCAGAGCAGCTGCAGGATAATACAGTTATATATAATTATCTAAAAATTTGGTGATCTTTGTATAATGACTATATACTTTACATTTAAACAATGCATAATTCAAATTTAAACATTTTTTGTGATGGTAAATTTGTGAAACAGTTTTAAAATAACTTAAGTTTTTATACATTTTAAAACGTAAATTAACTTGTTTTTGATGGCAGCTGAATTTACCGAGGCCATTTTCATCAAGTTTTCAATTCAATCTAGTTTTTGAATGGTAAGTAGCACGAAAAAAAAAGTGTGTAGTCTTGATTCAATCCTGTGCATTGTTACCTGTTACTTGTCTCCGTAAAACAAAACACCAAAACAACCCCTGAACAACAAGTGTACTATAAATTATGTACAACATTATAAATGAAGTATAAGTGTGAATGTAAAAAGTAATAGAAAAGAATTTGTGGGTTAAGAAGAAAACCTTCTACCTCCATATTTTAAGTTGTGTGTGTAATTCAAGTAAACAGCTTGAAATGTTGTTACTGTAAGGTGTATTGTGTGAAACAGATTAACCATCTAACCTTGCAAGACCTTATAATACACTACCTGATGTGTCTTGTTTTTTCATCTAAACAGGACGCTGAGAGGCAACATAGAGAAGTGGTTTCAATTATCGAACTCATCTTCTCAGTGCAGCACAGGTAATTGTGTTTGAGTGTGTCGAGTGTGAAGAATTCTTTTCTTTTCCAACAGCTTTTCCTTTTTATGTTGCTCTCTCTTCAAGGCCATTTATTAAAAGGGTTATAATAGTGCATGATCTTTTAAGTGTAGATGAAATCGTAAAATGCAAGATAATAGGGTTATAGTATTACATTGTGACAGTGTTCAGTTCATAGCATGTAATTGTATAGAGATTGTGTAAGATACTGATTATACTGATTGAATGCTGCTCTCTTGTTTTTCTTTAAGGGTCACATGGATGAAGACGTCCAAGCTGCCTTATTGCAGATCATTCGAATGAGACAAGGTTTTGTGTGTTGAAGTCAACACACTGAGACTACACTGACTCCAATTCATCATTCACACAGTAACCTCCCATTCAGCTCAGTGCAGTTTGATACTGCTCTGGATATCTTCAGTCATATTCTTCTGGTTGGGTTCGGTAGTGTTTGCATTAACAATTTGAATCTGTAATGTAGATTATAGCTAAACCTATCCAAAAGCACATATACTATAAACATGCAAGACATTGATAATGATTTAATCTTGAATAAGCACAGTGGCTTAAATATGTATGCCATTGCTACATGCTTTAGAGTCAATGAGAAGTATGGGATGCTGAAAAGATGTTAACTGCACACTAACAGTGATTGAGTCTCATGTACCTCTTTATTCATGTTGAAATAACTTAACTACAGTTTAAAGAACATTCCCTCCCTCCACTTTTATAGCCTTCTTCTGAGCTATGTGTCTGTTTTTTTTTAGAACTTAGAGGGATTTTAACATGCTGTTCTCAGTCCAGTGTTACTGTATTCATTGCAATGGTTATAGTAATGATCTGGTTAGAGAAGAGGCTTTAGTGAGTGGTGGGCATAGCAGCAGTCCCTGGGCCAGCTAGATTTTATGAAGTGCTATAGTGATTGAACAGCAATACACAGTAATAGTTATTACATGCAAGTTCGTGCACATCCAGTAAATAGTAAGAGCATAATCTGCACTGTTACTGCAGTAAATGTCATTTGCACACACTTCTTTTTGAGATCTCATAATTGTTGTGGTCCAAAGTCATTATGAAAAGTCACTACAGACTAATTTTCTATGCATCTTGTCCAGTTTGGCCCTGGGCCCATGTTAATACACTGGATCATTTGTTTCAAACGCGTGTGATGCATTTGAGTCAGTGGGTGTCTACTGGACTGGCTGATATAGGAAAAAGGTAGTACTGAAGTGTTTATGCAAAATTGCTTTGCTTCGGCAGCAGACCACGTCCTCATGAATGATCACAGCATTTAACACTATTCTACATGGTCCTGTATCCTGGCTGATATCGCATCTAGTGTGTGACTTGGCTGGCCAAGTTTGATGTGTGGTTTTGTGTAGGAGAATGTGATGCGTTTTGGAATTCTCCCTTTTGATGCTTCCCGAATCTGAGATATATCACCTTTTACAAGGCTTTGTACTAATTTGATGAATGAACGCCATGTTTGTGGTAACATTTGCAGAATTCAGCAGGACTGGAATGGAAAGGCACAACTGTTATGGTTTCAGACTGTTCAATTCTTATTTGTGGGGTTTTTTCTACATGTAAAACTCTATATGAAGTGATATTATTTGTTGAATTTCCTAACAGATTTGCTCAATTGATTTAATGAGTTAACGTGGCTTTTCAGTATTGATTTAACTTATTTTAAAAACAAATACCATCCTTGTGCCCACTTGATTTGATTTGGTATTAACTGGTACTATTTGTCGGGATGACTAATTATAACAGTTTTGTTATTTATTAGTATTACATTCTAACGGTTCACTTACAATCATCAGTCAGTTTTTTTTCCCCCTTTTTGACATATTTTCGCTCATTTTTTTCTTTTTGTTTTGCGAATGTTTGAGTCTAACATCAATAAAAGTGCCTCTTTTAGACTAAACTGACTTTGTGCAAATGATAAAGATTAATTGTCTTGGATTGTTATGAAGTGAACCTTGCCATTGGAAGGACTTTCCAGCTCCTTGAAGTGAATGCACATGTGTATTTAAATCCAATCATAACAAGATTGAGAGCTCATTTTCCTCATGGGGTTTGCATTGATTTGCACCTTGGTGTTTAACTTTCCTTTTAAAACTGAATGATTTTAAGGAATACAGAAAAGACAGTACTTCCCATGAATATTTAAGATTCTGCTACTGCATTTAAAATCAAATAGAGTTGTGCTAACGAACGAATCCATATCATTAGTTTTACAACATGATTTAATGAGTCTGGTGTCATTTATGTAATCATGCACACTTTTCCAACTCAGGCTCATTGAAACCGTACCTCTATATACATTTCTGGAGAGCACCAAATACGTCCCAGGAGCTACATTTTTGCAGTTTTGTTTTCGTGAACCCTCAGAGACCGCTTTTTTAGATTTCTTTCTGCGAGTGCCATTTGCGCCTTTTGTTCTCACGTAAATCCACCAGATGGCCACTGAATAATCGACTGACCCACCCTCCTCCTTCCCTAAACCCAACCAATAGTGTTTTCAAAAGCACTGATTGACCTGCCCACCCCACTTCCTATATACCCAAACAACAGCAATCCAGAAAAGAAAAGCCTCGTCTAGATTTTTACCACATTTTCAGATTTTACCACATTCTCACCCTGTTATTTACTCATTTATTTTATTTTTTTGGCTTCTGTTTTTGTCTTACCCGCTCTCTGGAACCGTTCTTTACTGGATTCGAATCCCGTCATCGTGGTCAACTCCTCTCTGCCATCGTACATAGCGAGCTAACTGGACAAACTGGTAACAGCAGGATAGCAGTTTATCGGAGGCAAGCGGTCAGCTGCTTAGTGTGTAAAAGGAACTGCTTCATACTGCCCCAAAGCGTACATACTTCTGGCTACATAATTTGTGATCTCCCGAAACTTATTTAGGGGTATGTTTTCAGAATGAGCCTATGTTGCACTTTCCTGCCTATCAACCACTATGATAATGTTTTCATTTGTATAGCCCCCCTTCAAACACCCAATGACACTTTTCATAAGGTAAATAGAAACACAAACAAACAGAAAAAGGGAAAATGCAAGGTACACAAATGGTATACAACATGGACAACAGAAGTGTACACAAATAGCATGCAACATGGACAGCTAATCAGTGGACAGAGATGCAATAATACGCATGCACTATACAGATGAGTTACAAAGCATAAAGTCAATCAATCAATCAATTAAGAAAACATGTTGTAAATAAATAAGTTAGTTTTGAGTGCAGTTTTAAAGGTCTGGAGTAGGAAATAATGAAAATACCTTGTGGTAACTTGGCAGCAGAAACACAGAAAGCCCTACCACCCACACTAGTTAGTCACGAATTGGGTACAGCAAGCAGATTTTTCAGAGCTACATCTCAAAGTAAGAGCAGGGGGCATATAGGGTACAATTAATTCTGAGACGTAGGAAGTTAAAACAAGAAATGCAAACTGAATACAATAGGTGACTGGGGCCGATTGTAGTTGTTGGTTGTTTTTTTTTTTTAGTGGGTTGATTTTATTAATTTTTTTTTATTTATCGATTAGCTGCAAGTGATTCAGGTCTTTATTGGGCAGGCCATAGAACGAGGAGTTAAATAAACTGAATTGACATAATAAACTCATGAACAACATTTCAAGATCTTCAGTATTTAAAGAAGGTTGTAGACGGACAATATTATGGTGAAAGAAAACATGATCTGGTTGATATGGGATTCAAAACAGAGATCAGGGTGAAACATTACACCCTGGATGATTGGACCCAGAGAAGCACTGTAAAAATGCTGGATTTCAAACATAGATTTGAGTTGGGACAACATGAAGGGATTAGTTAACTAATTATTATTATTTTTTGGTTAAGTGGATTGAATATAAAACAATTAAGTTGTCCCAAAAAAAACTCAAGAATTGTGTTCAGCTCATTTTGAAGTAGTTTGACCAATCTAACAAAATGTAAGTATTTTTAAGTCTATAAATTAAGAAAATGTTTGGAATTCCGGGAGTTTTCCGGGAGACAGAACAGTACGGGAGATGGGTCTGAAATACGGGAGCACTCCCGGGAAAAAATGGGAGTGTTGGCAGGTATGCTCCTCATAGTTTAGCCTCCACATCAAAGTTCCTGAAAGCAAAAAGGTCAAGGTGCTCCAGGATTTTCCAGCCCAGTCACCAGACAATATTATTGAGGTCATGTCTGGGGTAAAGTGGCGTGAGGCATTGAGGATGAATCCAAAGAATCTTGATGAACTCTGGAAGTCCTGCAAAGAACACTTTCTTTTCCATTCCAGATGACGTTCATTAATAAGTTATTGAGTCCTTGCAGAGGATATATTGGGTGCAGTCCTACTGTTCTAATTAAATATTAAAAATCAAGGCTATGATCATATTTTATTTTGGTAAAATAAGTGCCAATCTAGGATGAAAAGGGCATTGGCATTCACATGATTCTTATGAGGGCATTTGCCTTTCAAATGAGCCACTTCTGATACCAAATGATCATCTAGAAGTCAAGTTATATTTGCTGTTTCTAAAACTTGGTGGGCGACTTTTGTCAGGTAGTGTAAGAGAACTAAAATAGAAGCAACTATGATTTTAAGTTGACTGGTAGAGGTGTTTAAATAATAATTAAATGCTCAGCCACTGATGTATTATTAGTGAGTAAAAGTTATAATATCTAAAGTAGTTTCTGGAGGAATATATAAAAAATGGATGTTATCAATTTTGTGTCTAAAAATGAAAGTCTACAGAAACGTCATAAGCCATTAAAAAAAAAAGGTTGTTGGTGGTCTTAACAAGCTTGTTGATCTCTGAGAATAGGGGTCCTGGGATTCTCTTTGATCTATTCATAGACAAGTACAGTGCTAAATTACTTTTATATTCTGATATGAAGTTTAAATAGTGAGTTGCATGCATTAAAGACGAGTCTTACAGAGCCAATCAAGAGTCTACTAGTCTAAGCTCATAAAGGGACCACAATCTCCAAGACATTAGATGTTACATGATACTATTTCACAGGGTATAGGAGAGATTAATTGAGAGCAAAGAGTAAGCAGCTTCAGAACGAGGAGAATTGTCAGACTTTATTTTCAGGATTCATAAAGATTAGACGATTTGGGTTTTATTCAAATGCTATAATAATAATAATAACAATACAACAACAACTACTGTGTTATTAAAGATGCTGAAGGTCAATTTTCCAACATTGTATAAATCATCACACACCTATTAATTGATGTTGTTGTCTTTGATTGCCTAAACGATAGCTCTTGGATAGCTCCCTCTCTCCCCCTTCCTTCCCTCGCACTCTCTTGTTTTTATGAGTCTGTTATTTGTGGCCTGCCCTGCATAAGCTGTTCTCAGCAATTATGGCAAATACAATTCAATCTGTTTGGAGTTTTCCCTTTAATCTCATTTCCAGGACTATAAGCAGAACCAGACATCCTCCCATCACTCCCCTCTCGTTCTCTTCTCTCTACCATTAATCACGTCCATAAGGATCACAGCGCAACCCTGTTGTTTAGCTGGCCCCCTGGTAGGTGGGCAGACTGGGATTGGGGCGATCAAGCCCATTCATGTTGCTTTAATGTGGTTAGTAGCTCACTCTTGAGATTGTGATTCACGCTCACTTTGACCACAGAGCTCTTTATGTCATGCCAATGCCCTTTTCATCTTTTTCCACGTTTTATTTTGTATTATTTTAATCAGATTTTTTTTTCTTTACCTTTTGAGTAGTTCTCATCTCTTTCAACATCTTATCCCAATGAGCAAAGTTATTTCTGTGCCCCACAGGAAGAACCATCCCACATATAGGATTTAGAATGTTTAGAATTCAGAATGTAATTTCAAACCAAAACTTGTAATTGGATACTCCTCCTCTTAAAGGAATAGTTCACCCAAAAATGAAAATTATCCCATAATTTCCTCGCTCTCAAGCCATTCCCGTGTATGGCTTTTTTCTGTAAGACTATTGGAGTAAAGATTTTATATTATCTTATTTTATTATATTATTGTCTATGCTTTATAATGGTGCTGAATAGTCACATAAACTAACCTATACACTCCAAGGGTGTTAAAGGGCACCTGTTTTTCCCCTTTTTTAAAATTTAACATAAGCCTCTTGTGTCCAGAATTTGTCTGAAAAGTTTCAGCTCGAAACACCCATCGGATTATTCATTATAACTTCCAGAATGTTGGATTTTCTGCTCTGAACACAATGTAGCTGTTTTTGTTGCCTGTGCCTTTAATGCTAGTTCTCCCCACCCACCATTCCCACGTGAAAATGGTGGCCCTCCATGAACATGGTTGAGAAACATTGGCTAAGGGTGAGAATATTTATAGGTTCATTTTCATTTTTGGGTGAACTGCTCCTTTAAAGCTTGATGTGTCGCCATGGAAACGACATGAAATAAAGCGTAAAGTTTTAAATCTGTTAAACTCACTGCAGGGACACCGCTGAGATATTTTCAGTTTATTAGTGACTGTATTGCCTGTGCTTTCTTCTGCTTTTACCTTAAGGAACGCCATGGAAAACCCCATCTTTTCTCATTAGCCACCCTGGACCGGTCACCTCTGGTCACCCCTTTAATGTTTTTGCAGAGGGTCCTGCACTTTGTTGCCTCAATAAAGTTCATTTATAGGATAACTGGGCTCTGGAGGACACATGGGCCTGATTTCAGCTAGATGGATTCAACATGTCTCCTGCCCAGCTCCTCTCTGATCCTTGCCATGTGATCCGTGCCTCCCTGACCTCATCATCCATCATCTAACACCTGGGATGAGGAGGGGGAGGGGTTGGAAAAATGAAAGAGACTCTTTTATTTTGTAGGATTTATTGACTGGCCGCAGGTGAGTCCGACTAATGTTAGGCTGTGGATGGAGTTTTTATGCATGAGTCTTGTGTTGTGATTTCCTTCTGAAGAAATTTGACATTTTAGTTTGATGGGGGGTTCGATTTAGATCACACAGGTACAAAAAGTTGATCTTGTTGAGCTCGTTTTAAATGGACTTTTAAACCACGAGGTAAATGCACAGCCAGGAGGGGTTGAAATCTTAAACTGCACATTTAAACGGTCACATCTGAGCTCATTGTTGTTCTTTTTTCCCTCATTAGCTCTTGGTTAACCACTAATGCCTTGTGTATCAACTCATTTTTACTTTCTTCCCCTTTTTTTCCGGTCAGGGCTCAACAAGAAACATGTGGTCGTCCTCTCTTCCAAGCTCAACTTCTTAATAATCCCCAGGCCTCGATGGAAAATCCACTGCATTTCACATGTCTGCTAAGGGCTGACATATGGGGCTGTGTCCGTGGTTTAGCAGAATATATAAGCCTGCAGAATTTGGTTGGCTGCTTGGAAATAAGGCTGCGACTAATGTATTTTCTTGATTTGGTTTTGTCTGCTTTACTTGCTCTGCGGCGAGAGCTTGTGGTCCTTCACAGACTTGTTAAGAGGTAAATTGAGGGGAAAGGTGAGGAGAGCATTATACAGTTTTCCCTTTTTTTTGTTGTATTTTCTAGGCCTTTATTTTGTTAAGGACCTCAACTGGTCAAGAGGCTGGAATTGCTGGAGAAAAACATTGATTTGTTTAGTTCATGTGTACTTCGCAATCATTTATACATTAGATGTACCGATATTACTATTGTTGTGGATACTAGTAAGTGAATATTTGAAGGCATAGATCACCTAAAAATGAATAATCTGCCATTATTTCCTCCTCCTCGCTTGTTCAAAACCTATATGAGTATTTCTTCTGATGAAAACACAAAAAAGATATTTTGAAAAATGTTTGGTCGCTGGCACCCATTGACGTTCATAGTAATATATTTTCTACTTTGGAAGTTGATGGGTCCCAGCACTCAAACTTGCTTGCTCAAACTACTTATTTAAAATGAGTTGAATGAACACAATTCTATAGTTTTTTTAGGGACAACTTAATTGTTTTATGTTCAATCAACTTAAACTTGTGAAAATCACTGACTTAACTTAATCGATTTGCGTTGAGATGAGATGAAGGGATTGTGTGGAACCCAGTATTTTTTTTACAGTAAACCATTCTTCAAAATATCCTTTCTGGTTAACAGAAGAAAGAGACTTATAAAGCTTTACAGCCACATGAGCAACAGTAAATGATGAGGTAATTTTCATTAGTCCGTGACCTACCCTTTAATGTGTGTTTGATAACTGATTCAATTTCACTTTGAGATATTGGCAATTACCTTTAACTGATATTAAATTACAAGAATTATTGGCAAAAGTAATCTGAACCTTTATTATGATGTGGTATAACTGCTGACACAGGAGAGTGACCTCTGAAATCTGCCTGTGCACCTTCCCTTTAAAGGGCCATTTTATACGAAAGTACTTGTACCTAATTTGTGGGTATCTTCATTTTCTCATAAAAGCGTAAATAGGAATATGCAATTAAATATAAAATGTAAGAAATTTCTTATTGCCATTTATATAGTTTAGTTCACACTAATTAGCACTATAAAGGGGTTCTCAAACGTTAGCCCGCAACCCCCAAGATAACAATTCCAGTGACTCACAACCCCCAATATGCTTGGAGGTTGTTGTGAACACACACAACCGTGCACACCAATAGGAACTATATAAACACGAGCATATAGACAACAACAACAAAAAAGGGGGGGGTTATGTAATAAAAAAAATTATATGTACTTAATTAATTATTAAGTATATATTAAAACAGTTTTTATCTTCTGTAGTTTATGCATAAAATATGGTAATTCTAATAGTTTAATAACATGAGATTTTTGTAAATCACCAAGCGACTCCCCTCATCGTCTCGTGACCCCCCACTTTGGGAACTACTGCTTTAAAGTGACGGCTTATTGAGCAGTAATGTACAAGCACATTATCTATTGATACATTTTTTTTTTAAATTACACATTGCTATTATTTGATGGTCTATATAAATTATACATATCGGTCAGACTTAATTTGGTGTATCCATGGAAAAAAGCATATTAAATGCAAATAGCTTGATTAAATGCCAGTGTAGGTGAAAATGTTCAATTGTTATTTGTTAAATTGATAAAATAATTGATAATGCTGCATTTTGATTAAATTATTCGACACTTCTTGCTGACAAATGGCTAAAACCTAGTAGTTTAATGGATCGTGGCAAAATATAATGATTTAAAATTAGAAAGGGCTCTTTTGGGACTGCACTATGCTCCATGAACAACAGCACTGAATATGTGATGCATATATAAGTACACCTTTCACAAAGCTATCTTTTAAATTGATATATTTAATATTATATTTATGCATATACATTAGATTAGTCAGTACTGAAGCCAAATCTGGAGCTTATCTAACAAAATAGCCTACGATAACGATAAAAAAAATTAGTAAACCCAAATTTATATGTTAGAGAAAAATATTAAAAACTATTTTAAAAAAGATGAAAAAACAAGAGAAGCAAAAAAATTTACAAATTTTGTTGATTTTTTTTCAGGTTATAATTTTTTATTTATTTATTTATTTTTTTTTGCAATATTTAGCATTAATTTATTTGTATTGTTTGAATTTCTAAATATGTTTTGTGACTAAAATATTATTTTAAAATATATGTTTTGCTTAAATACACAATACATTGCCAATATGAATTGAGAAATAGATAAAAATATACATTTTCAAAATGGGGTGTACTCATATATGCTGAGCACTGTATTAGCTTTGAAGACATAAAGTGCTTCTGTTAACCAGACTGCCAATCACTGTTTATCATTGAACTTTTTAGTGACTTTTATTGCACGATCATGTCATTGAACTAACGAACCAAGTGTCTTTCTCACTGATCATCATTTCCTGATTAGCTTGAGCTGTTCTGCAGATCTGTGCACCCGCTCAGTGTTTACTTCCTTCATTTAATACCTCCGGCAGGAGGCCAGCAGCAGGGTGAAGGTGCGGCTCTAGAGGTGTTTCAAATGTTTCATGTTCCTGCTAAAACATAAGGTATTAGTTTATTCATTACACATTAGGCTCGCAGTCAAAGTGCTTTAGGCAAATTCAGGGTTGTGACTGTCGATCATTAGCATTGAAAATGTGCATTTGTTAGACAAAGCCGCAGTCACACAATCCAATTAAGACATGAAAGCACCCGTCTCCTAGGAAGGAATTCACAATACATAAACAGGCTGTAAAGTGGAAAATTACATCTGCATTTGTTCCTTTACTTGAAATTCGGCCACATTTGGTAAACTTTAACAAACCCTCGTAGAACACTTTGGAAGAAGAAAAAAAAGCAAAGCTAAATTAATACCATGTGTTTCGAGAGCTACACTGGGGTTTATTGTAGTGTTGAGTTAAAGGGACACTCTCGCCCAAGTCTTTCCAAAGTGAGAGTTTGCTGGATTTTTAACAAGCAACAACATTCTAATCATTTTCAATTATGCTATTTTATCTAATTCACCTTAAAATGCCAGATTTAAAGAACTATTCATAAAATAGCTTTGCTTTCATATACCAGAATGGAATTTCATTACTTAAAATGAGTTTAAACAAGGCCAGGCTCTTTTGATGTTGACACGAGTGTGTAAGTGTGTAACATCCCTTCAGCTTGCTGTCCTGGATGTTAATTAAATTGCTTTCCCTCTTTTTTTCTAAGGCAAGGTATTAGATTAATGGCTTTAAATGTCCTTTAAATCTCTCTAATCTTCCCCCTTTCATCTGTAGCTTTTGCAGGTTTGTGTTGCTGTGATTTAGCATCGTCTGACTTTGATTGCACCTTAATGATTGCAGCTCGCCCTGGATCGTAATGCAATGCCCTGAAAAAATTGTTTCTGGATGCTTGCAGGTGTTGGGTGGTGTAGGATCCTGTGAGGAACCATGGCTGTCCATCCAGCCTTTCATGCTTGAGACTTTCAGAGAGAGCGTTTCTACCTTCCACGCAAGCTTAAAACAGAGGGAAATATTTATGAGTCATCTACACAACAAACGGCTGAGTCCTGGGTGTAAGTGCCCACAGAGAGAGTCAACGGTCTGAGCAAACGTGGCTGCACTGCACAGGGAATTATCCAGACATGATGATGATGATAATGGAAAAAAAAATAAATACGATCATGACTTCAGAGTATCCTAAAACAATGGAAGATGACAAAACAGCTTATCACAGAGGTACTGTACTTAAAAAGATAAATGGAAATTTGCTGTTGATTTATTCACCCTCTGGCCATACAAGATGTAGGTGACTTTGTTTTTTTCTTTAGTAAAACATTTAAGAAAAGTTTTAGATGAAGCTATGGTCCCAGGTGTGTCAATCTCTAGCCCTGGAGGGCCAAAGTCCTTCAGGCTTGTTTGAAACCTACAGGAAAGTGTGTTGAAGCAGTGTTGGAACTAAACTCTGCATGTCTAAGGCCTTCTAGAAACTGAGTTGGACACCTCTGTCCAAGTAAAAATGACTGGTACTTAAAAAAAAACATATACAGGAAAACCTAAAGTGGCTTCACATGATACTTAAGGCATTGACCTTAAACTGGATTCCTGGAGGGCTGCAGCGCACAGTTTTGCTCCAACCTTAATCAAACACAGCTGATCCAACTAAGTTTTATTAAATAGACAGATTTAGAAAGAAAATGATTCTCTGTTTACATCTTTTGTCCACATATAACATAGGCAAAGCAAATTTAAAAAAGGAAAAACAATACGAAAATCATAACAAATAAATTAAAAAACACCCACTTAACAAGCCAACTTATTTACAAAGACCTGTTTGAACAACTGAGTATGGTGACAGAACATTTTAAAACATTACAGACATGCTGCATTATTCCACAAATTCAAGGCAACAGGTAAAAGGATTCTAAATTTTGTCAAAATGTGTTTTCTTTTCAAATAGTATCTAATTCGCTTTAAATGTAGCATAGAGTTAATTTCTCCAAACCACAATTTACAAGTGGGTGATTCCTTTTTTCCCTAAACAGTAGCAGTAGCTTAGTTAAACAGTATGAGAGCAATTTATGTTGTGTATTTGACAACAAATGTGTTTGTTCAGAAAATCCCAGAATTAAAAGCATTGGATCTGTTGTAATTGACTTAAACACCTCTGAATGCATTTCAAATATTCCATTCCAATAATTTTGTATCTTAGAACAAACATATAACTGTGAAACAAAAATGTTCAAGACTACTAGAGACTATTAAGTAGGTATCCTGGAATCCAGTTTGAGGCCTATGCTTTAGTGAAATGAAGCAAAATCCTAATTTAATCTCGTCCTTTATTTAATCCACACCTGTTTGCCAGTAGTCATTGAGTTGCATTTCATAAATCACCAAGGACCATAGTTTCAGCTAAAGAAAAGGAAAAGCTCTTTACTAAACAACTACGTCAGCTACGTCATGAATTGTCTGAAGGCGATATTAGCAGCAAATGTATTTACAGTTTTTAGTAACAAATTAAACAGCAACTAATCCTTTACATTTGAGATGCTGATCAAAGTTGCAGGTACGTTTGTCAAGTTTAAGGAAATCAGTTTGTTTCTCTGTTGGCTTTGGGTGGCACTTGTTTTTGCCATGCATTAAACATGTTCATTTGAGAAGTGACGTACCTGTGCTGTATTTGGTGAATCTCTACATTGGTCAGCGTTTGTGCAGTGTTCAGTCAGCTAAGCAACATATTTGGACTACATTTTAGATTTTAGGTTCCCAGGTGCATGGGCAAAACGGTGGCTCAGTGGTTAGCACACTGTCACCAGCAGCAAAGGTCGCTGGTTCGAGTCCCGGCTGGCCAGTTGGCGAATGGAGTTTACATGTTCTCCCTGTGTTCGCATGGGTTTCCTCCCAAGTGTATGTGTGAGAATGCAAGAGTATATGGGTGTTTCCAGTACTGATTTGCGGCTGGAGGGAATCCACTGCAAAACATTTGCTGGCTAATTGGCGGTTCATTCCGCTTGTGGCAACCCCTGATGAATAAAGGAACTAAGCCGAAGGAAAATGAATGAATGAATGAATTAATGTTAGCTTGCCTGGAACTTGTGTTTTAAACTTGCGTTAAATTGGAAAATGCATTGCTTTACTACATAGGGTTACTACATAAACTACATAGGGTTTAAAGATAGTTCACCCAAAAATGGAAATTCTATCATCATTTACGCTCCCTTGTTTTAAAACTTGACAAATTATTTTTTTCTTTTGAATATGAAAGAAAGAAAGAAAGAAGACAGAAAGACAGAAAGAAAGAAAAAAACGCTGAACATTTTTGCTGAAAAGTCAATATTTGTTTATCCTACTATTTGGAACCACTTGAAATCGAATACGTAGAGAATTCATTCATTCATTTTCTTTTCGGCCTAGTCCCTTAATCCGGGGTCGCCACAGCGGAAAAAAAATGTTGGAAACCTGTAACATAACAATAACATTTACAGGTTTAAAACTTCTTTTATGTTGAACAGAAAAAGAGCTACTTAAGGGTTAGGATATAGTGAGTACATTTTTGGTTGAACAATCCCTTTTAATATCATTCATTTTCCTTCAGTTTAATCCCTTTATTTATCAGGTGTCGCCACAGTGGAATGAACCGCCAACTTATCCAGCAAATGTTTCATGCAGTGACAGCCCTTCCAGCTGCAACCCATCACTTGGAAACATCTATGTACACCCATTCACACACATACACTACGGACAACTTAGCCTACCAAATTCACCTGTATATCACATGTTTTTGGACTTTTGGAGGAAACTGGAGCACCCGGAGGAAACCCTTTAAACACGAGGAGAACATGCAAACTCCACAGAGAAATACCAATTGACCCAGTCGGGGCTCGAACCAGCGGCCTTCTTGCTGTGAGGCGATTGTGCTACCCACTGCGCCACCCTTACATAGAGTGCTGCCCCTTAAAATGTCTATAATGTAACTAATGTATGACCTATGTATAAAGAAAGTGATTTACCGTTAGTCGCCACATTGCTGAAACGGTACAGATGTCACATTGTAAGACCAGAATTCTCTGCCTTTTTCCCCCTTCTCCAATTGCCACCCATGCATCACTCCATGGGTGGTTGTTTGGGACATTGTATGAACTTTTTCAAATGTCAAGCTTCAGGTAAAGGGCCTGTCTACATGTTTGTCTTTCTATTTTCACTGCCTTCAATAACACTTTCCAAACACAGGTTGAGAATGTGGATGTCATAATGGCCTCTTTAAACTGAGCTCAAAATGCTAATTTTACAAAGTGAGAAGTTAAAGGGCTCATTATGAACACTGAGCAGTTCTTCAATGTTTTTATGCCTTTAAGCAGTGGGAGAAAACCATGTGCATGGAGACAACCGTTTCAAAAATGATCAAAGCAATGAAATTTAAAATAAATATAAATCTAAGATGAAAGATGACACTTAAATTGTGAGTAAATGACATTTTAAAGGAGTAAATGACAGTAACTCAATACTGAGCTTGGGGCAAACATCACAAATTTACCTTTATAACAAATAGCATCTGATATTGTGAAGTACAGTTGAAATCAGTATTATTAGCCCCCCTTTGAATTTTTTTTCTTCTTTGTTTTTTAAAATGTTTCCCAAATGATGTTTAACAGAGCAAGGAAATTTTTACAGTATGTCTGATAATATTTTTTCTTCTGGAGAAAGTCTTATTTGTTATTTCGGCCACAATAAAAGCAGTTTTTAATTTTTCAAAATTATTAGCCCCTTTAAGCTATATATTTTCCGATAGTCTACAGAACAAACCATCATTATACAATAAGTTGCCTAATTACCCTAACCTGCCTAGTTAACCTAATTAATCTAGTTAAGCCTTTAAATGTCACTGTAAGCTGTATAGAAATATCTTGAAAACTATCTAGTAAAATATTATTTACTGTCATCATGGCAAATATAAAATAAATCAGTTATTAGAAATGAGTTATTAAAACTATTATGTTTAGAAATGTGTTGAAAAAAAATCTTCTCTCCGTTAAACAGAAATGCGGAAAAAAAGAAAACAGAGGGCAAATGATTCAGGGGCTAATACTTCTGACTTCAACTGTATGTATATTAATGTAAATCTATCGCATTTGCCACACTTGCAAAGAGCTGGAACATTTTGAAAATGCACTTGTAAATGCTCTTTAAAAGTGCATAAATTTGACTTTGAAAATGTGTAAAAACCCTGTGAACATTATCATACATCTATAGTTATGCATGCTTTAAACTACATGGCCTGCATTATGATAATGAAAGTATTTTTATAGATAATTATTTTCACATGTAACATGTATGGTTTTATGTATGGAGACAGTTATTGGGAGAGAGAAAAATGAAATTTTGACTGCAGTCATTTACTTCTCTAGAATGCTTATGACTGAAGAGCAGGCATCAATTTTCAGCATGCACTTTCCCACTAAATTAAACCTACCATTTGGTTTTTCTGTCTTTTTCTGCAGGTTTCATCTTGCTGCTTCCAGAGGACATCTTGACTGTCTGAATCTCATTCTCAATCATGGTGTGGATGTCACTGCCACTGATGCCACAGGTAAAGATGCTTCTCTATAATATGAGTGTCCTCCCAAATGTTCCCTAATTTTTTTGTTCTTAGCTGATAAAGCCTTGTTCTTACTGGGTGAACATTTTGGCCACCTGAGCAAAATCATTCTGGGTTGCTCTTTATTTTGCTGTATGTTTACTTTAGGGTGTACACATCAAGAAAGTTTTCAGTTTTCAAAATTTTCAGTAGTGAAATTTAAACCACACTGAACTAAAGTAAACTGAACTTCAACTCTGAAATCTGGACTTTACTAGAACTATGTGTTAAGCTGCTTTGACACAATCTACATTGTGAAAAGCACCAAATAAATAAACATGAAATCAATTGAAAATCTGTTTAAAAACCTAGTTAAAATATTTTGCACATTTGCAGCGATTTTGTTTTATAATCTCACTATCTGACTAACATACCATTAAATCCATTAAATGCACATCGAATCATCAGAATTCAATGTTTCCCCTTATCCACACTTTATCTGGGGCTTTTAGATGTTATAAAGTCACCCAGCCATAAACAATCTCCTTAAGAGATCAGTTCTTCATTACGCTTATGTACTCATAATAAAATAATGTGAAGAATTACAACTACTTTATATAATATACATGAAAATAAACAGAAGTTTGTCACTTTACTGTACCCAGCATTTACACCATTTTTACCAAGTCACTCGCAGAAAATGTGATATTCTGTTCATCTTTTTAACATGTATTGACACTTGTGTTGCCTCTAGTATTGAGCTTTTTGGTGTGCAACCAAACATTTCTCTCCTTCTAAGAAAGCTTTTAGCCTCATTACCGGTTTGTGTGTAGCCCTGCCCCTTTTCAGCTCAGGACTTTTTGTCTTCTAGTTTGTGTTTCCGCAGCATAAATAGACAAATGTACAGTTTTACGAATGAGGCGCCACTTATAGGATCCTCTTAAAAGATTGTAATGCACATCTTAACTCTACAATAAAACCCACTTCAGCAGCTAATTACTCTTTAGCAGATAAGATGAGCCATAGAAATATACAGAAAGACCAGATTATGCTCTATAGATTCTCCTAAAGCATGTGACTTGAGCACTTCAGTTATTTCTCATTTAGAAGAGTACAAGCAAATGGCTTTTTATCTGTATTATGAACAGCATTATTTATTCATTAAAAAAAAAAATCCTTATCGTATCATCAGAGGTAGCTTTAGAGGAAGCACTGAATTATTTGCCGTAATCTGAATAAGACAATAACATGATTAAGGTGTTTACATGAGTTACTTTTTGAGTGTTCCTTCATGATCCTGTTAAACATGTTATAACACATTTGCTTAACGTCATTGCGTCACCATGATATCTGCATTTCCTCTGGAGTTGCATGTAATTTCTGGTGTTTCATTTTTTTATTTGTTGGCTTTAACTGCCGTTTGGCATTTTTATTCAGGAAGATTTCATGCATGCCCCTGTGACAAAGGAGATATTGGATGACAGTATGAACTGCTGGAAGAGTTCACACTGAGTTCAGTTTACGCACACTGTATGGGGAAAAAACCCTCCACATTTGGTGATGCAGGTTTCTATGGTCCATTTCTAGATGATCCTGTCACAAAATGTAGTGAAAATTCTACACTATAGTAATAGTTTGATTAAGGTACTTGCATGTCTGGACTACACTTCAGTGAGTACATTTACATGGACGCCAATAATACGATTTTAATATGATTAAGACAATCTGATCATGAGTCTACCATGTAAACAGCGATTTTGAATAATTTAGTTGGACTAAGGTCATAATCAAGCTAAACAAATTGACTTAAGACATGTGGAGTATGCTGATTTTGTTGTGACTTAAATTGATATAACAGCTAGAGTGAGTGATTAATGCTCCATTTGTCATTTCATTGTTAAAAAGAGAATTTATTTACCTTGGCATTTATATATGTTATGTTGCTTTAAGAACAGTTTCCAATGATGCTTAGCGCTACTAAAGCGCGCCTGTAACTATTAGCAACTGACTCAGTGTGAGTGTGTGTGTTCGGAGTTTCACTCCTGGTTCAGTATATCGATAACAACTTCAGTAAACAGTTCATTGTCGTTTAAAACAAAGTATTCCAGTCGTCATTATTGCTGCTAATAGGAAAAAGACAGAACAGATTTTAGAAGCACTATTAAAGTGCAGTACAGACATGTAAACACCTTAATCAAACTATTACTGTCATGTAGGAGTGTTCGCTGCGTTTTGAAGAGGATAGTTCATATAAACACTGCTGTTTGCCACTATTCTCTGCACCTACCGAGTCTGAAGGACCACAGACACACACATCATGAAATCTGGAGGTTTTTCTCCCCTATGCCGTGCGGTATCAAATTCCATTTAAAACAACACTCTTTCAGCAGTTTATACTCTCATCCAATATCTCGTTTGTCATGGAGGCATGCATTAAAATGTTCCGGAATGAAAGTGAAAGTGCCAAACTGCAGTTAAAGTGGACAAAATAAAAACGAAACATCAGAAAGTGCCTGAAACTTCAGAGGAAATGTGGACAGTGTAGGGACGCAATGATGTTAATTGAATGATGTGCTATAACATCTAAAAGAGGATCATAAAACGAACATTTAAAAAGAAACTCATGTGCACACTTTAATCATATTATTGTCTTATTCAGATTAAGGCAAATAATTCGATTACTGACGGCTATGTAAACGTAGCCATTGTTGCTTCCCTAGATTGAGAGGTTGATTAGGGAACACGCAAAGTGATAAATTCAATTCAATTCACCTTTATGTATAGCGCTTATACAATGTAGATTGTGTCAAAGCAGCTTCACATAAAAGGTCATAGTAAATTGGAACAGTGTAGTTCAGTTTGTAGTGTTTAAGTGTTTAAGAGTCCAAATACTGAAGAGCAAATCCAATGATGCGCAGCTCTATAGATCCCGATAAAACATAGGCTAAAATTGAATTAATATTAAATTATAGTAGAATCTGAGCATATGAAATTTCTACAAATCCTGCATTGGATGTAATTTGATTTTTACACTTTGCACCACCCTGTAAAAAATCTGTTAAATTTACAATGGATAAAACAACAGCAAGTTTTTTTTGTTTTGTTTTTTTTTGGTTCATAATGCAAGAGACATTTCAAAATGTACAATAAACAACTATATTTCATTGATTTATGCCGTTTTACTTTGTAATACACGGACAAAAACAATACCAAAAGCAGGTGATGAGTCGCATGATGTGTCAAATTTCCACAAGAACAAATGCTTAATTAATAATATTTAGAAGATGTCCAGTGTCATTCACACAACTACTAAACACTATGAAGGTATCACACTTGACACTAAAGTAATGAAATAAACTTTACTCTCTACGTAAGTGCAATTTTGTCCGATTCTCACTGTGGATTGCTTGATCTGAAACACTTTTTTGTTGTCTGATGACTCCTATTGATTTACTCTTCTGTTCCTGTAGGAAAAAATGCCTTGCACCTGGCAGCCAGAAATGGGCAGTCATTGTGCGTTCAAAAACTACTGCAGGTAAATATGCTTTTCACAATCAGCAGCTCTGAGAAATGGATAGAAACTCGGTGTACTTGGACGCTCTTTTCTGTTTACGCCTGACCATTTCTGCTCCATTGTGTTTCCTCTTTTTGAAGTGGAGAAAAAGTATTGAATCATATTTTTGAAGTGTAGATGTGAGGTTTTCTGAGGACTTTGATGACGAGACCAACTTCACAAAGGGTTATTTGCAGCCTCTACAAAAACAGTCACATATCAGTGTGTGTGCAGTTTGTTTTTCTCACTATTGTGCATTAATATTTCACATCAGTTTTTCTTGCGAGTGTATTTGTGTCATTTATTTCAAAAGAGCATTTTGTGCAATTTAAAATACTGAGAAAATCAGCTTGAATATTGTCTAAATAAGTAAATGCTTAGCAATGCACATTACTAATCAAATATTGTGTTTTATAATATTTACAGTAGGAAATAAACAAAAAAAAAACATAATTTAACATGATCTTTACTTAATCTAATAATTTTTGGAATAAAAACAATCAATATTTATTATTATTATTTTCTTTTTAATTTTGTAACATGTTTAATGTTATCGAAATTAATGTACAATGTGCTTTTACAGACATAATCAAGGCAAGTTTTACAAAAAATGTTCAATGGGTTGTAGAAATTATAGTAATCCTAATATTAGTGACCAGTTAGTCACAAAGTCTCTGGAAAGGCACATAAAAGAAAACGTATGTTTCCACATCACAGCACAATATAATCAATATTTGCATATGTTGATTAATTTTTCGAATCGCTTCATTCAAATCTGTGTTTGAAAAACGCAAAAATCAAGAAAGAGATTGAGTCTTTAGTCTTTGAGTTAGTTATGAAGTTTCAAACCGTCAACTGGGATAACAGTTATAGTTTAGATCAGGGGTGCCCAAACTTTTTCTTATGAAGGGCCAAAAACAACTTGATTGAGTGCTGTGGGCCAGAGGTAAAATATAGCAAACTGTTATATTAAAGTTGCCATGGGTAATTTCCTAATATATTTTCCTAATGTAAAAAAAAACTATTGCTTTATATGAACTAATGCAGTATAATTTAAAAGTTTACACTCGCGCACACACACGCACACATGCACGCACACACACACACACACACACACACACACACACACACACACACACACACACACACACACACACACACACACACACGTGTGTGGGTATATATATATATATATATATATATATATATATATATATATATATATATATATATATATATATATATATATATATATATATTATATATATATATATGAACTTATTACAGTAAAAACAAAAGCAATCACATTAATTACACAATGGAGTTCAATGCCAAATAGCAACACGAGTCAATCTTTTGCATTGATTTAACTCGTGATGTTATGTGCATTATTATATCTGTCGAGAGACAGTAGCCTATTTACATTATTAAAAATTTGATTCATTTACAACATTTAGTTGAAATGCTTAATTTCAGTTTTCTATTCTTTGACTAACAGTCAAAAAGGTTACATTAAATTCAAAATGATGATCTCTGTTAAAGGGATTCTTCCCAATGCTCCCATCATTCTCTTTTCTGATGAGATAGTGGGCCAAATAAAAGCTTACCGTAGACTTTGACCCACAGGCCCTAGTTTGGACCTCTTTGGTTTTAGATAAAACCACTGATGTTTATGGCCAAAATCACCACCATAAAAAGAAAAAAAAGTTGTAGGCAGCAATTACATTATTTAACCAATAGATGGCGACAACCAGCCATCAAAAATATGCCACTGAATAATTCTTTAAAAAGTACACTTCTAGCAATGAAACATGAAGTGTTATGAGTGAATAACTGAGTCATTTATTAAAATGAGACTAGAAATAAATATGGGCTGTACAAATTATAAGTTAAATTTCTACATTTAGCTTCATCAGCAACAGTAAGTTTTTCTATTTATTCAGCTGATTTTTTCTTAATTGTATTTTTACTAAAATTAATTTTTTTTAACTTCTGTTTGTTAAACAAAAAATGCCCTGCAGTGCTGTTTTGTAATAAATGGAAGGCAAATTACAACTACCCCCAATCCCCCCCTCACTATAATGTGATCCAATGGTGAGATTTGTGATCTGTTACACCACTACCCCAAATATACCTAAGACTGGTTTAGTGATCTTGGGCTCCATATTAATATTTGACATATTCCTCTTTGAATCTGCATTGTTATCTGTAAAAGAAAATGCTGCAACTTGTTTTTTCCCCCCAGTTGCTTTCAACTTTCATTGCTATTGGCAAGCGTACTCCAACCCACAGGCTCCTTAGCAAATTCGGCGCTTATTTCACTAAGCAGAACCAATGACCTGAACTCAGCTGCATAATGCTTGAACCTGACATCCTGATTATGAGGAAATTATGCCATTGAAGGCAAATCGAGCAGAGCTTGTTTACAGATACGCTTTTTAATTTGAACGAATTATCTCGCTGCGCACAATTTCACAAGAGGGTAAAAAACCTGTCTATGTGAATGATGTTGCTCGAGATAATTAAGATGATTCCTATCACTTCCCTGTTAATGATTCTGACAACAGCATCTTTGTCTCCATGCCTTGTTTGTGTTAATTGCTTGTTTTACAGGGAGCAGGAATCTGACTAATTATGAAAAAGTGAGCGTACATGTTTGTCTGCGCCTTGTGTGGAATTATTCATCCAGCCAGTGACCTGACTGCTATAGAGTGCTTGTGCGGACAACATTGAGTCACTGGATGGAGCATTTCCGGGTGTCTGCAGTGTTGACAGGCTGCCCATACTGTAACCCTGCAGTCTATATTCTATGCCGTCATCATGTGCAATGTGATCCCTGCTCCTAGAGTTACCCAGGACACAGTTAGCCAGCAGGACCATGTGACCTTGCTACTGGTTTTGGCGGCTGTTGCTAGAGCGTAAGGCGTTTTTATAGTGGCTGAAGTCAGAGGAGCTGTTTTTTTTTTTGGATGGAGAAAACTGAGAAAGTGCTGGGTTTGGGAAACTAGGGCACAGAGTGTGAAATATGGAGAGAGTAAAGAGATTTAGGAAAAAGAGGACACAGAGGGTGGTGGGAATGGAAGACCACCAAAGCCAGTATCTTAGCAACACTCTCCCTTTCTTGACCTGGTTTCAGAATCATTGCAAAGCAGAATCTCACACTCCCGTTCAGGCATGTCCATACTTCTGTTCATCAGATGTTTGTGAAAGTTTAGACTCATCCTTTGACCTTTTAAGCTTAACAAGCATACAGTGTTTGTGAATGGCCTGAGTGTGACCACTGTTTTGTCCTTTCAGCACAATTGCCCAGTGGGAAACGTGGACCTGCAGGGAAGAACAGCTCTACATGATGCTGGTAAGCAAAAGGTTTTGTGTTTTGAGAGATTTTATTGGAACTGAACTTGGGAGAGACCTTTCTTCCACCTGGGGGTTTCACCTCTTTCTCCATTTGTCCTCATCCTTCTGTTTCTACCATTTCTTCTGTTTCTTACCTCCTAAACAGAGAAGTGGGTAGTGAATGAATGATTGAATGGGATTCTTTTGTTATAGTCAGTATTTAGTACATGAGTTTATATATCCCTATTTTCTTTTGAGTGTGATGTTAGCTTGGTCTACTGAATCTAATTTGGATAATTGGGGGAATGTTTAGGAATATTATTATTATTATTGTTGTTTGTCTTGCAGTTATGGCCGGCTGCTCCTCTAGTGTGAAGCTGCTCTGTGACAGTGGCGCATCAGTTAATGCCAGCGACTTTGTGAGTTATATGTAGCTTGTGGAATATTTCATGTCCTTTATATTGTCTCAATCTTTTCACCTGAACAAACATACTGAAATGTTCTGTGTTGTATTTTACTTTCCCTCAAATGCACTTTCTCCTCAAACGTTCTCACAGATGATGCCTTTTATGTCTTTTCTGTTTGAGCTGATGCAAACGTGCATTTATACGTGTTTGTTTGTAGGACGGTCGGACCCCATTGGTGCTCGCCACACAAATGTGTCATCCACACATCTGTCAGCTGCTGTTAGAGCGGGGAAGTGACATCACAGTCAGAGACAAACAGAATAAGTTAATATCACCATCATATTTCTCTGTAATTGGTCTTTATTGACTTTTTTTTGTGTTTTTCTTGACATACGTGCTAGATTTAGTTGCTGAATTTCCTGCATCTCGTTACTTCATCTATCTTTTGTTTTTGTCGCATCCCAGACATTTTTACTTGAATGAAGCTACGACACCAGTCTCACATTGAGTGTAGTTGTACAAAAACATTTCACGCTGCTTTTTGTTTTATCATTTAAATTTATTACTGTAATAATAGTTCTACTTTTTTACTGGCATTTTAAAAGTCTCTAGTTATCTATAGTAGATAAAGAATCGAAAACATGATAAAAGGAACTGCCTATTTTCATTTTGATATTAACTTAACAGACACTAACAATGTTGAGGTGTCGTGTAGTTACTCGTTTATATGACCGTCATCTTCGCTGTATGCATATTTATAACAAAACTAAGCCTATAACATAACTGCCTTCGTTCATTTTCATTGAATAAACAATTTTAATAATCTGTGATGGCCATTATAAAAATATAACATACAATAAGTTTATACATTATAGGAAATATAGGTAAGCAATCAGTCAAATGTTCAGAATCTGTGTATGTGATTACATAATATATTACCTTATCTTTTTACTCAGCCAAAACGCGTTACCTGAGAACAGGTAATAGATTCAAAAGACCAAAGATTCATTAAATAGAGACTAGATTTAACAACTATCACAGTTAACAACTATAGTGAGAGGAGATTCAGCGGAAGATCATTGATGAACTGTTTGAGGTGCGCTGCTCTCATCTGAGGAAGTGTGCTCAAAGCACCTGCTGACTGCCTGGAGCTTAGACATCCACATAAGCTGCAACGCTTGCCAGAGTGTATGTGTGGTCATGTAATGTGCGTTTTTAGTGGTGTAGTGTGGGCGAAGATCTTTTCAGAAATGCTAGGTGAAACGCCAGTGTGGATGTGGATCATTTCATTCCAAAACACTCTTTTAAAACCAAAACATATTAGTGTAAATAGGGCCAAGTCTCAGACGTTCACAGCTTACTTCTGTGGATGAGGAATATAAACTGTATTTGTGTTGTTCTTGTCTAGAAATGTTAGAGACCTTAATAAATGGGTTTTGGTGTCGTTGGCAATTATCTTTAAGATTTGTTGTTCACTTCTTTGTTCCCTCAGAACCGCATTGATTCTTGGCTGTGAGTACGCCTGTAAGGATGCCGTGGATGTTTTGTTAAAACATGGAGCTGATGTCACTGCTGTGGATGGATTCAGCCATGACAGTTATCACTACGCACGACTTCAGCAAAACCAGGAACTGGTCTCTCTTGTCAAGAGTTACCTGGACAGTGCCGCCAAGGTTTTAGTTCTTTCTGTTTTTATATTGTCACTTTTGTAGGTCTGCAATGTTAAAGGGCTAGTTCACACAAAACTGCAAATTCTGTCATTAATTTATAACCTTTCACTTGTCTCAATTAAAATTATTTCTGTTTACTCACCCTCAATTGGTTCTTTCTTTTGTTGAATACAAAAGCAGACATTCTGAAGAAAGCTAGCCATTCTCTTCCACATTGTTTTTTTTTTTTTTTCAACTATGGAAGCAGTAGTTACTGGTTTCCAGCTTTCTTCAAAATATCTTATTTAGGTTTAGTAGAAAAAAGAATTTCAGAAAAGTTTGGAGGGAATTGAGGGCAAGTAAATTTAGAGCAATGCGTAAATTCATTAAGTGAAAGGAATTAAAATGGACAGTACTTTAGAAGATTATTAACATTAACTGAACTGCCAAATGCAGAAATAACAAAAGCATTCTGGTTTACCAGCGAAATACTTGATCAATATTGTATATTAACATCAGCCAGTGACTGGAAAATGAGGTTGGAGGTGCAATTTTATGGGCTGTTGCATTTTATTCTTGGTGTCATGAGCTGTTGTCACATCAGACAGAACTCTGATACACTGGACATTCGAGGTGTAAATTAGAGAGAAAGTTATACGTTTAAAACTGACAGTGAATGAGTATGAAATAGGGCAAAATCAAGCAGGTTATATGTGTAGTTGCTCATTGCAGCTTCACAGACTGAAAAGCTTTTGTCCAGAATAAGCACACCAAATAGACAAATCTGCAACAAATGACCAGAGCAGAAAGAAGTAATATACCAAGAAATTGCTGATAATAACTGCACGGCAGATGCCATTATCATTGTGACCAGCTGCCTCTGTTACCTCTTTTTTCCATTATCCATTCATTATCTTTTGTGTTAGTGTGTTTTTTATTCTCCATTTAAGTGTGCTTTTTTTAAAATTGTGAAACTTTTCTGTGAAGCTGATGAAAAAATTCAGCTTTTCTTGGTGTATATCAGCTGAAGCAATTTTTTCGGCAGTTTTAATCCTTTTTTTCCCCCTGCAGTTCACATTACTTTGTTGCAGTCACTTTTGTCTGAAAAGGCCTTTATCAGGTGGTAAGGTTATTGAGATCAAAGCCCCAAGAGCTTGTGACAAATGCTCGCTGACAAGAGCGTAGAGCAGTTCTGTTTCAGCATTATGCTTCAAAATGAAAAGTACAAGCTATATACCATAGTTCCTGAGGGTAAATCAGCATCCTCCTATGTTCAGGGAATTACTAATTGAACGTTACTTATTTGTATTCACAGCAAAAGAGGCTGCCAAGATGGAACAGAAAAAGAGACAGGTATACACAGCATTTTCACTTTATTAATTTTTTCCGGAGTATTCATGAGTTTAAAATGGATTTAATAGTTCCCCCATAACCAAAAGTTCTGTCATCATTTACTCAATTACAAATCTATTTGTCTTTTTTTCTGTTAAACACAAGGGAAGACATTTTGAAGTTGCTGGAAACTTGTAAACATTGACTTCCATAGTATTTGTTTTACTTACTATTGGTGTCAATGGGGCAAGAGGAGTGGGATGCATTGGAAAAATAATAAATAACATGAAATCCAACCTGAAATCTCACACAGAATTTTAAGGCATTTCAAGAATAGATTTGATCAAGTGGTTTTTACCAGATGTCATATTGGGCATACTAGAATAACCCATGGTTTTTTGCTCCAAGGTGAAAAACCCTACTCAGTGTTTGTACAGCACAATTCCCCTTACTATAAATTTTTTTAGAATTTTTTTAGAATTTTTATCATGATTAACACAAAAAATCTTATTTAATGTATGTATTAATTGTTTGTTGATTTTTAATTGTATATTATTGAAAGGTTCCTGCCATGAAAATAGCCTTGATTGCTGACATGGCATTAAATAAAAAATACAATACATTACATTAGATTACATTACATTACATTGACGTCAATGGTTGCCATTTTTCAGCTTTCCTCAATGTCGTCTTTTGTGTTCAACAGAAGAAAGAATCGAGCGTTTGAAACATCTTAAGGGTGAATAAAATGTGAGAATTTGTTTTTTGGTTAACTATCCCTTTAGAAAAGCACACAATATTCCCTCAAGGTTTTCTCTTTCTCTCTTTTGCTAGTTAACTTCTATTGGTGTCTGAGTTTCATTACTGACTCTCAAACAGACTGATATATTTTCTTCACACATTCTGCACAGAGAAAAAGGCTGCCCTCATTGCAATTTCAATGAAGCCGTCTAGAGCGGCAAGACTAGAATCATACAAATGGGATTTATGATTGATGAGCATAGAGGGCAATTTAGTTCTTTGTTTCTCATTTCAGCACTTGTGCATCTATCATATTAAATGGAAAATAAATTAGTTCTGGCTAATATAATTTCTTATCACATAGCCAGTTTCACTGTCCTAATGCGCTAATCTGACTGCAGTACTGTGGAAACTTTTACACATTACTGCCACCCAGTGGTTCAATGGAAGTAAGACAAAATTCATTTTAGCAACTAGGGCTGCACGATATTGAAAAAATGTGGCATTGCAATATTTTGCTTTTCTGCGATTTATATGTTGCAATATAAATGCAATTTCACCAGATGACTTGAATAGCTGTATTTGAAAAGAATTTATAATTTTAAATAGATTATGACTTTGTTTGATTATGATATAAGTGTATCTGCATAAAATATAATAAACAAACTACAAGCATAGATAAATACAATAAAAAGGTTTTCTGAGAAGTCTAATGGTATTCAGGTGCAGAAATTGAATAATCAAATGTAAAGTAATACTGTATAGTCTCCATTGTATAAATCATCATCATTATAGTCACAGGCTTCAAAACGCATGCAAATGATAAATTACAGGATAATCCAGACTTAGCATTGCGTATTATGCCATGTGACTATTGGGAATTATCACATTGCAATATCGATGCTGAAACAATATTGTGCAGGCCTAAAATTATCCATATCTAGATCTTTTTTTTAAATAATTAGAACACTTCTCATCCTAAAGTTTGAAAAGGTTAGTTGTGTATGCCCAAAGTGCAATTTTGTAAAAAAAAAAAATACCTGAAGGCATTAAATGTGCAGCAAAACTTTTTCAAAACAGAAATAAACTTCACCTACTCATTTTTTAACGTTACAATTAATCAGAAGTGTATGCAGAGCAGCATCTGAATAGTAGTATTCTCTAAAATTATATAACACAACCACATGGTTTTCTGTCAGTAGGATTTTTCAGTCTTTCAAAGATTTATTTCATAAAGATTTGTTGGTTAATCTTTTACCATTTATTCATACTATGAGATGCATAGTTAGTTAAAAAAGCCCATCCTTAACATTTATAGTTTTCTGTCTGTCAGTTGGCAGTCTGTTGAGATGGTGTCTGAAACCCCTAACCGTGAGAAGATCATACAGGTAAGGCCATTATCTCCACGGGTGCATCTCTGTCAGTTTCCTCGTTCAGTAGGCAGAACACTGGTCAGGGGGGTCAACTGTTTTTAAGGGCCATCTCAGTTTCAAAACTCTTCCAGTGCACTGAAACATTCGCTCTCTGAAAAGTCCCATAAAGCACAGTGAAAATCAGGAAGCAATCAATGTTACCACTATGTTCCCTTAAAAGAATTTTGAAGTACGGGAAAAAAAATATATATAAATAAATAAATATATAATTTTTTTATTATTTATTTATTTTATAATTATTTATTTATTTTTTTTTATAGAAATTAACTACTTATTTAACAATACATTAGCATAGTTGGGACAGGTGCATCAGCATAGTCAGACAACAATCTAGGAAACATTTATAAATGATTAATGGTTGAGCTGTTGCTGGTATATGAAACTGTCAAATTATTTATCTATAATGTACTTAACTTATATCAGACAATAAATATCAATCAGTCATGTTGTTATTCAAAAACTCCTGTACATATATTGTCTCATGTAACAACCAGTGTCCCAATATCTAGTGAACCAAGCTCATTACTGCCCTTAACAGTGCCTGAATTTGTATACACGACCTACTGATTCACACCCTTGGGAGCAGATTGAGGCGGGCCCCATGATATTATTTCTTAAATAGAACAGATCCTGCACATTCATTGATGCATTCTGTAACTTATCTTTTTATTATTAGGCGTGACCATAGACATTTTCTGTATTAATAGAAGTCAGTGGTCATTGAGTGACTTTGTCTGCAATTGACTGTGTGTTTTTGCCTTTTCTAGGACCTGGAGAAAAAGAACGAGAGCCAGCAGGAGACTCTAAAGAAGTTCCACCAGGAACAGAGAACTCTGCTTGATAAAGTTAACATGCTTCAGCAGCAACTCAGCCAGGTGGCTTTTTTCTCCAGTCTTTTAATAATTGCCCAATTTATGTAGAAGTTTGTGCCTTAAGCAGATGTTTCAGCACTGCAGTAAATCTAGCCTCATCTGTACTGTATTTAACTGAGCAGGCAGTTATTTTTGCATATTGCGGTAGTTCTACAGATATCTTGTGTAATGCATGTATTCTATATCATTCTTTCTCTCCTGTCCTATATTTCTCTCCTGTGTATATAAGGAGAAGTCAACAGTGGAGGACATACACAAGGAGGTAATTCATGTGTTTTTTTTTTTTTTTTTTTCTACTATAGTGAACCTTGCCTATTGTCATCCATTGTAGGTTGAGTGCAGGTTTTTTTTTTTTAAAGGTTCAATGTTTGTTGCTGTTAAATATGCATGTTTATTTTTGTACATCAGAAGAACAGCTGAAGCGTTTACTTTCTGCCAAAGAGAAAGAGGAGGGAGCCAGGGCCATTGAGACTGTGAGAGTCCAGCAACGGAGCCATTTGGTCAGTTAAAGATTTTTTTTCTTCTTTTTGCAAGATGCTCATCAAGGGCTGCTGCTCGTTAAATCCAGATCCAGCAGATCATGATCCAAATTGGATGAATAGTTGAATAAATTTGCATGTTTTTTGTTTTACAGGAAGATTACCCTGGCCAGTCTGTGATCAAAGGTGATTTAATCTTTGAAATCTGGATTTTTAGACTGTGATAATTACAACCCTTGGTAATAGAGACCTCATTGTAAATTGCACTGTAAGTACATTCATGCATGTGTGTGTTTATTCTGTTTTTGTTTTTTGCAGGAAAAGACAATGTGCTAGTTCGACAGTCACACAGCTTTGACTCTGCACAGGTGAGCTTTCTTTCTTTCTTTCTTTCCTTCTTTCTTTCCGTCTTTCCTTCTTTCTTTCCTTCTTTATTTATTTTAAACAAATATTTTAACAGACAATGGCAAAAAGAATTGTATTTTATATATCATTTTATTCATCATGTTAACTACCTCCAAAGCATTCAAGGAAACAACTTTAAATTTAAAGTATTTAATGGAAAAGATATGGACTTAATTAATATTCAGGAAATTACTGTTGTGCTGCTGCTAAATATATATTTTTAATATATTTTAAAAGACTGTTAAATTCGGAATTAAGGTTAAAGCATGCCTTTAAAGTATGGTATGCTTTCTGTATGTCTGAGAACTTTTTTTATACGGAGATATTGCTGTCCTCAAGACTAAAAATAAAAAGTCATGCACTGATTATAAAGGTTTGCTGAGCGTGCGCAAGCTTTACACACTTTCTTCCAAGTTTTGGTATTTTAGGTATATTTTTTCCTCTGAATATGTTCAGTAATGCAGACCGGCTGTGTCAGCTGTGTTAAGCTTAGGAGTGAGGCGGTGGCAGTCAGATAAGTTGCTCTCTCTCTTTCATTTCATTTCACAACCTCCATAGCCTGCAGTGTCAGACAGGTTTATGATTTATTAGCTCTGTTCTCTGAAGGGACATGCTATACCCAGGATCAGCTTTTGGGCAGATGTGGTGGATGCAATTTTGTTGTCACATTAATACAAGAAACTTTTTTACTCTCACCTATTTTCGAGGCCACTGCACCCTTAAAAAGATGGGAAAAATGCACCTATTAAATTGGGATCAAATGTCTGACCTAGGATCTAGCCTAGATAGTGAGTGATTTTATTTAATTAATTAATTAATTTATTTATTTTTGTGAACTTATTTGAGAAAAAGATTGAGAACAATATCATTATCCATTTCTCTTTGTAAGGTATTCAATTGTGATGAAAATGGTCTATTATTGGCAGTAATGTTAATTTAAATTACTTAATTTAAAAAAAATGATTTTTTTTTTAATAATATTAAACTTTTTAAAATCGAAATGTGAGGAGTATATTTTTAAATCACCTGGCCTCTCTGAAATCTCTTGTTAATGAGCCAAATAAGCATTTTTCTGCAGAACTGGAAAAGTGCTGTTTACCTTCCACTGATTTGAAACCAATAGTAAATGCATGTGGTAAAAAACAAATGGCAGTCAGTTTCCAATTTGGTGTTCAAACAAGTTACTATCCCAATCTTATGACAATTTATGTATTCCTTTTTATAATCACTTTGACCAAGTCATTTACACACAATACTAGATCGAACTAAGACATAAACATGCTGCACTTTAAAAACAAAATAAATACTGGCTCTAGGTATATATTTCTCTTTAGAAACAGAATATGTGTTCATTAAAAAAAGAAACAAATTCGATTTTTTTTTTTTTTTTTTTTTTTTTTTTTTTTTTTTTTAATACCTACTTTCAAAAATGTTATTATACAAAGGAGAACATCTTTTGCACTTTGTAATATTTGCTTCAATCAAGCACAGATATAAGATATATAATTGTATTTATATATATATATATATATATATATATATATATATATATATATATATATATATATATATATATATATACACATAGTTTGATATTTATAATAATGCCCAGTGTTTTTTTTTTTTTAATTATTCAGATCTTGCAGCCTGTAGGAGCATCTCGATCTTTGACGCGTCCTTTGGAGCTTTCTCGGCCCGTGCCTAGTGATTCTGAAACTCTTCGCCAAGAGCTTGAATGTGTCCGCAGGCAGCAAGAGGCTGCACAAGAGGAGGTGGTTCACCTCCAAAAGGCTCTTGCAAACAAGTCTCAAGACTGTGAGGAGGTGACCAGGAAGTGTGAGACGATAAAGTGTGAGTCGGATCAGCAGATACAAGAGTTGGAAGAAGCCATGGGAGATGTGCAGAAGCGAATGATAGAGTCAGAGTCAAAGGTGAAACAGCTTCAGGCTCATGTGGTGGCGGTAAAGGAGCATCTCAATAACCAAGTTGTCGATGACCTTAAAGCACAGCTGAATGAGGTGAAGGCGAAGTATGAAGGAGCTTCTGCTGAGGTTGGACGGGTCAGGAACCATTTGAAGCAGAGTGAGAAAGCGTTGGAGGAGTATAAGAAAAGTGAAGGGCTTCTGGCTGTGGAGGTTGAGAGGCTCACTGCAGAGCTGAGTGCGATGCAAGCAGACCATAAAGAAATGGAGGAGATGCTCTTAAACATGGAGAGTCAAGTGAAGTCTGCAGAGGTCAGGTTGACCACAATGGTTGCGGGAGAGAAGTTTGACAACATGAAGAACCTTCTTACCAATGCTGTTGACGAGAAGGAGCTGCAGCTGGCTGAATTAAGGGAAGATTATGACCGTGTCCTGGAAGAAGTGGCAGAGCTCCATCGTGCGATGGACGACCGGCAATCCGTTCCCCTTCAAGAGCACGGGCGAGTGCGGGTTGCTCTAGAAGAGCAAAACTCAACCCTAAAGAAAAAACTTGCTGACGTGACTTCAAAGTGTCAGTCGTTAATTTGTGAAGTGGAGGAAGGTGAAGACGAGAGAGCTGCTCAGAGAGGAGCTGCAAGTACTCAGCAACAATCTGAAGACCAAGTTTGTGACCTTGGAAAACCACGAGGATGTGAAAAGGTCTATGGGACTCGCTGTAGAGGAGTTGAGGGTTAGATTAACAGAGGAGACAGAGAAGAACAAACAGACTGAGGAGCAGCTAAGGAAGCTGCAGGAGGAGAAAACCTCTCTTTGTGAGAACATTACTAACTTGAGGAGCATGTACATACCTTGTGAACGCTATGAGAGTGAGATGGCTGTACTCACAGAACGCAACACAGAACTAGAAGGAGTTTTTTAATAGCCTACAAGATCAATACCAGGAGAAAGTCGGTGAACTTGAGATTTTGGCAGCTGAAAAGGCAACACTAAAGCAGAGCTTTGACACCAAGTTTGTCACAAAGGAGGAGTACGAGAGAATGCAGACAGAGCTGGAGGAGGCTTTGGAGAAAGCTAAGATTGAAATTGCAAAGTTGGAAGACGATTGTAGAGTTCGAGATGAGGAGTTACAGCAGGCAAAAGAAGGAAATGTTATGTTGAAAGAAGAGTTTGAGAAGGTGCAGGCCAAGTTGGACAATGAATATGTCAGTCTTGTGGAACATGAGGTGTTGAAAAGCACCATGAGCAAAGCTTTATCAGAAGCAGAGGAAAGAGCTCAAGATGCCTTCTCAAAGTACCAGTCTGCTCAAGAAAGTGAATCAAAGCTCCACAAGGAAATCGAAGCACAGAAGAAAGAGCTGGACACTATTCAAGAGGCACTGCAGTTAAGTTTGTGCCAGTGACCACTCTGGAAGAAAAAGAAATGGAGTTCAACACCACTTTAAAGGATTTGGAAGATAAACTTACCAATGTTCAGGAGATGTACAATAACGAAAAGACTGTAGGGAAAAGCCAAAGGCAAGAGAATGAAAAAATGAAAGATGAAATCGAGTCGTTGCAGCAGAAAATACATACAGGCTTGTGTCTGGCGAGAAGCACAAAGAAGTGGAGGATCACTTCAAGGGTCAGGTTGAGGAGCTGAGTCTGAAATTGGTGGAGTTGGAACAGCAATATAAAGAGGTTACAATTCAGAGGGCCGAACTTGAAGAGCAAAATGCATTGTGCACTTCTGAGATACAGAGTCTTCAGCAGAAACTCAATAGTGAGTTTATCCACCTTGAGCAGTTTCAGGCCATGCAGAGTTCTCTGAATGGAAGCCTGCAGGAGGCGCAAAAGGAGTGCAAGAGCTTAAGTGAAGCTCACAGACTGGAGGTCCAGCGTGTTCATGAAATCGAGAAACAACTTCAGAGTCAGAGCTGTGAAGAGGCCCAGTTTAGCCAGGTTAAAGACGCTCTAGAGCGTGAGGTCAATGAGCTCCGCTTGGCCCTTCGGGAGGAGGAGGAAACCAGTGCGCAGAGGGCTGAAGACGTTTCCACTCTGCAGACTGAGCTCCTCAGAGCCACACACGCTCTGGATGACCTCCGTAGCCACGAAGAGCAGGTGACAGAGCTGAAAGCTGAAAAGCAAAGGTTGGAGGAGAAGGTGCGCGAACTTGGGGATCGGCTGTCAGGTCTGGATGAGCAGTATGAGGATCTGTACAGGGAAACAACCCAGGCTAGAGAGGGTGAAAAGAGGGCAATAGCAGAAACCGAGGCCCTGCAAGTCAAGAGCGCCTCTATTGAGAAGGAAATCCGAGATCTGAAAGAGAGATACGAGGAATCCCTCAGCACCATTGGAGAACTGCAGAAAAGGATTCAGGCATCCTCTGAGCAGACTGAAGTTAAAGACAAAAGGGTGAGATTTTTATTATATTTTTAAAAATCTACACTGATTCGTTATGTGGAAGAGCCTTTTCCATAAGTGGCTGATATTTTGTCCGATTATAAGTACACAAGGTGTTCTCTGTTTCAGATCACAGAGCTGTTGGCAGATGTTGAAAGGCTGAAACAGGCTCTGAATGGCTTATCCCAGCTGGCTTATTCTGGCAATACGCCCAACAAGAGACAGACTCAACACATTGACACTCTCCAAGCCCAGGTCAAGAGCCTCCAGCAGCAGCTGGCTGTGAGTAGCTCTGTGCACATACACATGCCAGTGGATTTGCTCGTAATTGCCCACAAATATGACATGCCATCACCTTGGACTTAAAAAAATATACTCCTTTACTGACTGACTTGCATTCATAATGGATTTTAGAGCCTTATGTACAGTGCTCAGCATAATGGAGTACACCCCATTTTGAAAATGAATATTTTTATCCATTTTTCAGTAAATATAGGCAATGTATTATTATTATTGTGTGTTTAAACAAAACAGATATATTTATTAAAGTAATATTTTAGTCACCAAACATATTTAGAAATTGAAAGATAATACAATTAAATTCAAGCAAAATATTGCAAAAAAAATTACAACCTACAATTTTTCAAAAATTTTTTTGCTTCTCTTGTTTTTTTTTCTCTTTTTTTTTAAATTTGTATTTAATATTTTTCTGTAATATAAATTTGGGTGTACTATTTTTGGGCCGTTATCATAGATTTTGTTAGATAACCCAAATGTATCCTTATTGTGCAATAAATGTTAACTTTAAAGGTACATTGACTCACTCTTTCTGGTAATGCCATAAAATCAGTTCATTTTGGCAGAACGTTTTTAATTTTATATCTAAAGCATACAAGATTGATCTGTCACCAGAGCCAAAATTGGGCATTTTTGGAGACACCTCAGAAATGTGAGATAAATATACATCACAGGCAGTATCTTTGTGTATGATCTTAGCAAAGAAACCAATTTTACAAAATTAGAAATCAGATTACGTGCATGTCTTTGAAACCTGGATTAGGAGCTTAAGGTATGTGTTGCCCATGGAAGAAATGCGACATGGGATGGCAAACAAACAAACATTTTTTAAAGTCTAGAATCCAATTATGTTTTGTATCAGTAATGCTGACTTGTAACTCACTATAGGTGGGATTGCTTTTGTATATGTCGAGTTGTGGAGCCTATACATTTCTTTGTAATTACTTCTACAGTACTGACTAACTACTGACTACTACAGTGCTGACTAATCTAATGTATATGCTCAAATATAATTTTGTATAGGTTTATATTAAAAATAGGAATTTACAAGAGAGATTTGTGAGGGGTGTACTCGTATATGCTGAGGACAGTACTATAAATAACCAAAAAGTAGAGGCAAGGAACTGGGGCTGATAAAATGGCAACAGGGACTGATTTTTCTCTCAGGTTGTCATCAGAGCAGCTGCAGGATAATACAGTTATATATAATTATCTAAAAATTTGGTGATCTTTGTATAATGACTATATACTTTACATTTAAACAATGCATAATTCAAATTTAAACATTTTTTGTGATGGTAAATTTGTGAAACAGTTTTAAAATAACTTAAGTTTTTATACATTTTAAAACGTAATTAACTTGTTTTTGATGGCAGCTGAATTTACCGAGGCCATTTTCATCAAGTTTTCAATTCAATCTAGTTTTTGAATGGTACAGTAGCACGAAAAAAAAGTGTGTAGTCTTGATTCAATCCTGTGCATTGTTACCTGTTACTTGTCTCCGTAAAACAAAACACCAAAACAACCCCTGAACAACAAGTGTACTATAAATTATGTACAACATTATAAATGAAGTATAAGTGTGAATGTAAAAAGTAATAGAAAAGAATTTGTGGGTTAAGAAGAAAACCTTCTACCTCCATATTTTAAGTTGTGTGTGTATTCAAGTAAACAGCTTGAAATGTTGTTACTGTAAGGTGTATTGTGTGAAACAGATTAACCATCTAACCTTGCAAGACCTTATAATACACTACCTGATGTGTCTTGTTTTTTCATCTAAACAGGACGCTGAGAGGCAACATAGAGAAGTGGTTTCAATTTATCGAACTCATCTTCTCAGTGCAGCACAGGTAATTGTGTTTGAGTGTGTCGAGTGTGAAGAATTCTTTTCTTTTCCAACAGCTTTTCCTTTTTATGTTGCTCTCTCTTCAAGGCCATTTATTAAAAGGGTTATAATAGTGCATGATCTTTTTAAGTGTAGATGAAATCGTAAAATGCAAGATAATAGGGTTATAGTATTACATTGTGACAGTGTTCAGTTCATAGCATGTAATTGTATAGAAGATTGTGTAAGATACTGATTATACTGATTGAATGCTGCTCTCTTGTTTTCTTTAAGGGTCACATGGATGAAGACGTCCAAGCTGCCTTATTGCAGATCATTCGAATGAGACAAGGTTTTGTGTGTTGAAGTCAACACACTGAGACTACACTGACTCCAATTCATCATTCACACAGTAACCTCCCATTCAGCTCAGTGCAGTTTGATACTGCTCTGGATATCTTCAGTCATATTCTTCTGGTTGGGTTCGGTAGTGTTTGCATTAACAATTTGAATCTGTAATGTAGATTATAGCTAAACCTATCCAAAAGCACATATACTATAAACATGCAAGACATTGGATAATGATTTAATCTTGAATAAGCACAGTGGCTTAAATATGTATGCCATTGCTACATGCTTTAGAGTCAATGAGAAGTATGGGATGCTGAAAAGATGTTAACTGCACACTAACAGTGATTGAGTCTCATGTACCTCTTTATTTCATGTTGAAATAACTTAACTACAGTTTAAAGAACATTCCCTCCCTCCACTTTTATAGCCTTCTTCTGAGCTATGTGTCTGTTTTTTTTTAGAACTTTAGAGGGATTTTAACATGCTGTTCTCAGTCCAGTGTTACTGTATTCATTGCAATGGTTATAGTAATGATCTGGTTAGAGAAGAGGCTTTAGTGGAGTGGTGGGCATAGCAGCAGTCCCTGGGCCAGCTAGATTTTATGAAGTGCTATAGTGATTGAACAGCAATACACAGTAATAGTTATTACATGCAAGTTCGTGCACATCCAGTAAATAGTAAGAGCATAATCTGCACTGTTACTGCAGTAAATGTCATTTGCACACACTTCTTTTTGAGGATCTCATAATTGTTGTGGTCCAAAGTCATTATGAAAAGTCACTACAGACTAATTTTCTATGCATCTTGTCCAGTTTGGCCCTGGGCCCATGTTAATACACTGGATCATTTGTTTCAAACGCGTGTGATGCATTTGAGTCAGTGGGTGTCTACTGGACTGGCTGATATAGGAAAAAGTAGTACTGAAGTGTTTATGCAAAATTGCTTTGCTTCGGCAGCAGACCACGTCTCATGAATGATCACAGCATTTAACACTATTCTACATGGTCCTGTATCCTGGCTGATATCGCCATCTAGTGGTGTGACTTGGCTGGCCAAGTTTGATGTGTGGTTTTGTGTAGGAGAATGTGATGCGTTTTGGAATTCTCCCTTTTGATGCTTCCCGAATCTGAGATATATCACCTTTTACAAGGCTTTGTACTAATTTTGATGAATGAACGCCATGTTTGTGGTAACATTTGCAGAATTCAGCAGGACTGGAATGGAAAGGCACAACTGTTATGGTTTCAGACTGTTCAATTCTTATTTTGTGGGGTTTTTTCTACATGTAAACTCTATATGAAGTGATATTATTTGTTGAATTTCCTAACAGATTTGCTCAATTGATTTAATGAGTTAACGTGGCTTTTCAGTATTGATTTAACTTATTTAAAAACAAATACCATCCTTGTGCCACTTGATTTGATTTGGTATTAACTGGTACTATTTGTCGGGATGACTAATTATAACAGTTTTGTTATTTATTAGTATTACATTCTAACGGTTCACTTACAATCATCAGTCAGTTTTTTTTCCCCCTTTTTGACCATATTTCGCTCATTTTTTTCTTTTTGTTTTGCGAATGTTTGAGTCTAACATCAATAAAAGTGCCTCTTTTAGACTAAACTGACTTTGTGCAAATGATAAAGATTAATTGTCTTGGATTGTTATGAAGTGAACCTTGCCATTGGAAGGACTTTCCAGCTCCTTGAAGTGAATGCACATGTTATTTAAATCCAATCATAACAAGATTGAGAGCTCATTTTTCCTCATGGGGTTTGCATTGATTTGCACCTTGGTGTTTAACTTTCCTTTTAAAACTGAATGATTTTAAGAATACAGAAAAGACAGTACTTCCCATGAATATTTAAGATTCTGCTACTGCATTAAAATCAAATAGAGTTTGTGCTAATCGAACAGAATCCATATCAATTAGTTTTACAACATGATTTAATGAGTCTGGTGTCATTTTATGTAATCTGCCACTTTTCCAACTCAGGCTCATTGAAACCGTACCTCTATATACATTTCTGGAGAGCACCAAATACGTCCCAGGAGCTACATTTTTGCAGTTTTTGTTTTCGTGAACCCTCCAGAGACCGCTTTTTTAGATTTCTTTCGCGAGTGCCATTTGCGCCTTTTTGTTCTCACGTAAATCCACCAGAGGCCACTGACTAATCGACTGACCCACCCTCCTCCTTCCCTAAACCCAACCAATAGTGTTTTCAAAAGCACTGATTGACCTGCCCACCCACTTCCCTATACCCAAACAACAGCAATCCAGAAAAAGAAAAGCCCTCGTCTAGATTTTTACCACATTTTCAGATTTTACCACATTCTCACCCTGTTATTTACTCATTTTATTTTATTTTTTTGGCTTCTGTTTTTGTCTTACCCGCTCTCTGGAACCGTTCTTTACTGGATTCGAATCCCGTCATCGTGGTCAACTCCTCTCTGCCATCGTACATAGCGAGCTAACTGGACAAACTGGTAACAGCAGGATAGCAGTTTTACGGAGGCAAGCGGTCAGCTGCTTAGTGTGTAAAGGAACTGCTTCATACTGCCCCAAAGCGTACATACTTCTGGCTACATAATTTGTGATCTCCCGAAACTTATTTAGGGGTATGTTTTCAGAATGAGCCTATGTTGCACTTTTCCTGCATATCAACCACTATGATAATGTTTTATTTGTATAGCACCCTTCAAACACCCAATGACACTTTTCATAAGGTAAATAGAAAACAAACAAACAGAAAAAGGGAAAATGCAAGTGTACACAAATGGTATACAACATGGACAACAGAAGTGTACACAAATAGCATGCAACATGGACAGCTAATCAGTGGACAGAGATGCAATAATACTGCATGCACTATACAGATGAGTTACAAAGCATAAAGTCAATCAATCAATCAATTAAGAAAACATGTTGTAAATAAATAAGTTAGTTTTGAGTGCAGTTTTAAAGGTCTGGAGTGAGGAAATAATGAAAATACCTTGTGGTAACTTGGCAGCAGAAACACAGAAAGCCCTACCACCCACACTAGTTAGTCAGAATTTGGGTACAGCAAGCAGATTTTCAGAGCTACATCTCAAAGTAAGAGCAGGGGCATATAGGGTACAATTAATTCTGAGACGTAGGAAGTTAAAACAAGAAATGCAAACTGAATACAATAGGTGACTGGGGCCGATGTAGTTGTTGGTTGTTTTTTTTTTTAGTGGGTTGATTTTATTAATTTTTTTTATTTATCGATTAGCTGCAAGTGATTCAGGTCTTTATTGGGCAGGCCATAGAACGAGGAGTTAAAATAAACTGAATGTGACATAATAAACTCATGAACAACATTTCAAGATCTTCAGTATTTAAAGAAGGTTGTAGACGGACAATATTATGGTGAAAGAAACATGATCTGGTTGATATGGGATTCAAAACAGAGATCAGGGTGAAACATTACACCCTGGATGATTGGACCCAGAGAAGCACTGTAAAAATGCTGGATTTCAAACAATAGATTTGAGTTGGGACAACATGAAGGGATTAAGTTAACTAATTATTATTATTTTTTGTTTAAGTGGATTGAATATAAAACAATTAAGTTGTCCCAAAAAAACTCAAGAATTGTGTTCAGCTCATTTTGAAGTAGTTTGACCAATCAACAAATGTAATTATTTTAAGTCTATAAATTAAGAAAATGTTTGGAATTCCGGGAGTTTTCCGGGAGACAGAACAGTACGGGAGATGGGTCTGAAATACGGGAGACTCCCGGGAAAAATGGGAGTGTTGGCAGGTATGCTCCTCATAGTTTAGCCTCCACATCAAAGTTCCTGAAAGCAAAAAGGTCAAGGTGCTCCAGGATTTTCCAGCCCAGTCACCAGACAATATTATTGAGCATGTCTGGGGTAAAGTGGCGGAGGCATTGAGGATGAATCCAAAGAATCTTGATGAACTCTGGAAGTCCTGCAAGAACACTTTCTTTTCCATTCCAGATGACTTTATTAATAAGTTATTTGAGTCCTTGCAGAGATATATGGGTGCAGTCCTTACTGTTCTAATTAAATAATTAAAAATCAAGGCATGATCATATTTTATTTTGGTAAAATAAGTGCAATCTAGGATGAAAAGGGCATTGGCATTCACATGATTCTTATGAGGCATTTGCCTTTCAAATGAGCCACTTCTGATACCAAATGATCATCTAGAAGTCAAGTTATTATTTGCTGTTTCTAAAACTTGGATGGGCGA
This sequence comes from Danio aesculapii, assembly GCF_903798145.1. Classification (NCBI taxonomy): domain Eukaryota; kingdom Metazoa; phylum Chordata; class Actinopteri; order Cypriniformes; family Danionidae; genus Danio; species Danio aesculapii. The sequence goes on along the minus strand of NC_079441.1, from coordinate 32,431,346 downwards.
CTTTTGTCAGGTAGTGTAAGAGAACTAAAAAGAAGCAACTATGATTAAGTTGACTGGTAGAGGTGTTTAAATTAATAATTAAATGCTCAGCCACTGATGTATTATTAGTGAGTAAAAAGTTATAATATCTAAAGTAGTTTCTGGAGGAATAATATAAAAAATGGATGTTATCAATTTTGTGTATAAAAATGAAAGTCTACAGAAACGTCATAAGCCATTAAAAAAAAAAAGGTGTTGGTGGTTTAACAAGCTTGTTGATCTCTGAGAATAGGGTCCTGGGATTCTCTTTGATCTATTCATAGACAAGTACAGTGCTAAATTAATTTTATATTCTGATATGAAGTTTAAATAGTGAGTTGCATGCATTAAAAGACGAGTCTTACAGAGCCAATCAAGATGTCTACTAGTCTAAGCTCATAAAGGGACCACAATCTCCAAGACATTAGATGTTACATGATACTATTTCACCAGGGTATAGGAGAGATTAATTGAGAGCAAAGAGTAAGCAGCTTCAGAACGAGAGAAATTGTCAGACTTTATTTTTCAGGATTCAATAAGATATTAGAGATTTGGTTTTATTCAAATGCTATAATAATAATAATAATAACAACAACAACACTGTGTTATTAAAGATGCTGAAGGTCATTTTCCAACATTGTAAAATCATCACACACCTAATTAATTTGATGTTGTTGTCTTTGATTGCCTAAACGATAGCTCTTGGATAGCTCCCTCTCTCCCCCTTCCTTCCCTCGCACTCTCTTGTTTTTATGAGTCTGTTATTTGTGGCCTGCCCTGCATAAGCTGTTCTCAGCAATTATGGCAAATACAATTCAATCTGTTTGGAGTTTTCCCTTTAATCTCATTTCCAGGACTATAAGCAGAACCAGACATCCTCCCATCACTCCCCTCTCGTTCTCTTCTCTCTACCATTAATCACGTCCATAAGGATCACAGCGCAACCCTGTTGTTTAGCTGGCCCCCTGGTAGGTGGGCAGACTGGGATTGGGGCGATCAAGCCCATTCATGTTGCTTTAATGTGGTTAGTAGCTCACTCTTGAGATTGTGATTCACGCTCACTTTGACCACAGAGCTCTTTATGTCATGCCAATGCCCTTTTCATCTGTTTTCCACGTTTTATTTTGTATTATTTTAATCAGATTTTTTTTTCTTTACCTTTTGAGTAGTTCTCATCTCTTTCAACATCTTATCCCAATGAGCAAAGTTATTTCTGTGCCCCACAGGAAGAACCATCCCACATATAGGATTTAGAATGTTTAGAATTCAGAATGTAATTTCAAACCAAAACTTGTAATTGGATACTCCTCCTCTTAAAGGAATAGTTCACCCAAAAATGAAAATTATCCCATAATTTCCTCGCTCTCAAGCCATTCCCGTGTATGGCTTTTTTCTGTAAGACTATTGGAGTAAAGATTTTATATTATCTTATTTTATTATATTATTGTCTATGCTTTATAATGGTGCTGAATAGTCACATAAACTAACCTATACACTCCAAGGGTGTTAAAGGGCACCTGTTTTTCCCCTTTTTTAAAATTTAACATAAGCCTCTTGTGTCCAGAATTTGTCTGAAAAGTTTCAGCTCGAAACACCCATCGGATTATTCATTATAACTTCCAGAATGTTGGATTTTCTGCTCTGAACACAATGTAGCTGTTTTTGTTGCCTGTGCCTTTAATGCTAGTTCTCCCCACCCACCATTCCCACGTGAAAATGGTGGCCCTCCATGAACATGGTTGAGAAACATTGGCTAAGGGTGAGAATATTTATAGGTTCATTTTCATTTTTGGGTGAACTGCTCCTTTAAAGCTTGATGTGTCGCCATGGAAACGACATGAAATAAAGCGTAAAGTTTTAAATCTGTTAAACTCACTGCAGGGACACCGCTGAGATATTTTCAGTTTATTAGTGACTGTATTGCCTGTGCTTTCTTCTGCTTTTACCTTAAGGAACGCCATGGAAAACCCCATCTTTTCTCATTAGCCACCCTGGACCGGTCACCTCTGGTCACCCCTTTAATGTTTTTGCAGAGGGTCCTGCACTTTGTTGCCTCAATAAAGTTCATTTATAGGATAACTGGGCTCTGGAGGACACATGGGCCTGATTTCAGCTAGATGGATTCAACATGTCTCCTGCCCAGCTCCTCTCTGATCCTTGCCATGTGATCCGTGCCTCCCTGACCTCATCATCCATCATCTAACACCTGGGATGAGGAGGGGGAGGGGTTGGAAAAATGAAAGAGACTCTTTTATTTTGTAGGATTTATTGACTGGCCGCAGGTGAGTCCGACTAATGTTAGGCTGTGGATGGAGTTTTTATGCATGAGTCTTGTGTTGTGATTTCCTTCTGAAGAAATTTGACATTTTAGTTTGATGGGGGGTTCGATTTAGATCACACAGGTACAAAAAGTTGATCTTGTTGAGCTCGTTTTAAATGGACTTTTAAACCACGAGGTAAATGCACAGCCAGGAGGGGTTGAAATCTTAAACTGCACATTTAAACGGTCACATCTGAGCTCATTGTTGTTCTTTTTTCCCTCATTAGCTCTTGGTTAACCACTAATGCCTTGTGTATCAACTCATTTTTACTTTCTTCCCCTTTTTTTCCGGTCAGGGCTCAACAAGAAACATGTGGTCGTCCTCTCTTCCAAGCTCAACTTCTTAATAATCCCCAGGCCTCGATGGAAAATCCACTGCATTTCACATGTCTGCTAAGGGCTGACATATGGGGCTGTGTCCGTGGTTTAGCAGAATATATAAGCCTGCAGAATTGATGGTTGGCTGCTTGGAAATAAGGCTGCGACTAATGTATTTTCTTGATTTGGTTTTGTCTGCTTTACTTGCTCTGCGGCGAGAGCTTGTGGTCCTTCACAGACTTGTTAAGAGGTAAATTGAGGGGAAAGGTGAGGAGAGCATTATACAGTTTTCCCTTTTTTTTGTTGTATTTTCTAGGCCTTTATTTTGTTAAGGACCTCAACTGGTCAAGAGGCTGGAATTGCTGGAGAAAAACATTGATTTGTTTAGTTCATGTGTACTTCGCAATCATTTATACATTAGATGTACCGATATTACTATTGTTGTGGATACTAGTAAGTGAATATTTGAAGGCATAGATCACCTAAAAATGAATAATCTGCCATTATTTCCTCCTCCTCGCTTGTTCAAAACCTATATGAGTATTTCTTCTGATGAAAACACAAAAAAGATATTTTGAAAAATGTTTGGTCGCTGGCACCCATTGACGTTCATAGTAATATATTTTCTACTTTGGAAGTTGATGGGTCCCAGCACTCAAACTTGCTTGCTCAAACTACTTATTTAAAATGAGTTGAATGAACACAATTCTATAGTTTTTTTTAGGGACAACTTAATTGTTTTATGTTCAATCAACTTAAACTTGTGAAAATCACTGACTTAACTTAATCGATTTGCGTTGAGATGAGATGAAGGGATTGTGTGGAACCCAGTATTTTTTTTACAGTAAACCATTCTTCAAAATATCCTTTCTGGTTAACAGAAGAAAGAGACTTATAAAGCTTTACAGCCACATGAGCAACAGTAAATGATGAGGTAATTTTCATTAGTCCGTGACCTACCCTTTAATGTGTGTTTGATAACTGATTCAATTTCACTTTGAGATATTGGCAATTACCTTTAACTGATATTAAATTACAAGAATTATTGGCAAAAGTAATCTGAACCTTTATTATGATGTGGTATAACTGCTGACACAGGAGAGTGACCTCTGAAATCTGCCTGTGCACCTTCCCTTTAAAGGGCCATTTTATACGAAAGTACTTGTACCTAATTTGTGGGTATCTTCATTTTCTCATAAAAGCGTAAATAGGAATATGCAATTAAATATAAAATGTAAGAAATTTCTTATTGCCATTTATATAGTTTAGTTCACACTAATTAGCACTATAAAGGGGTTCTCAAACGTTAGCCCGCAACCCCCAAGATAACAATTCCAGTGACTCACAACCCCCAATATGCTTGGAGGTTGTTGTGAACACACACAACCGTGCACACACACCAATAGGAACTATATAAACACGAGCATATAGACAACAACAACAAAAAAAGGGGGGGGTTATGTAATAAAAAAAATTATATGTACTTAATTAATTATTAAGTATATATTAAAAACAGTTTTTATCTTCTGTAGTTTATGCATAAAATATGGTAATTCTAATAGTTTAATAACATGAGATTTTTGTAAATCACCAAGCGACTCCCCTCATCGTCTCGTGACCCCCCACTTTGGGAACTACTGCTTTAAAGTGACGGCTTATTGAGCAGTAATGTACAAGCACATTATCTATTGATACATTTTTTTTTTTAAATTACACATTGCTATTATTTGATGGTCTATATAAATTATACATATCGGTCAGACTTAATTTGGTGTATCCATGGAAAAAAGCATATTAAATGCAAATAGCTTGATTAAATGCCAGTGTAGGTGAAAATGTTCAATTGTTATTTGTTAAATTGATAAAATAATTGATAATGCTGCATTTTGATTAAATTATTCGACACTTCTTGCTGACAAATGGCTAAAACCTAGTAGTTTAATGGATCGTGGCAAAATATAATGATTTAAAATTAGAAAGGGCTCTTTTGGGACTGCACTATGCTCCATGAACAACAGCACTGAATATGTGATGCATATATAAGTACACCTTTCACAAAGCTATCTTTTAAATTGATATATTTAATATTATATTTATGCATATACATTAGATTAGTCAGTACTGAAGCCAAATCTGGAGCTTATCTAACAAAATAGCCTACGATAACGATAAAAAAAATTAGTAAACCCAAATTTATATGTTAGAGAAAAATATTAAAAACTATTTTAAAAAAGATGAAAAAACAAGAGAAGCAAAAAAATTTACAAATTTTGTTGATATTTTTTTTCAGGTTATAATTTTTTATTTATTTATTTATTTTTTTTTTGCAATATTTAGCATTAATTTATTTGTATTGTTTGAATTTCTAAATATGTTTTGTGACTAAAATATTATTTTAATAAATATATGTTTTGCTTAAATACACAATACATTGCCAATATGAATTGAGAAATAGATAAAAATATACATTTTCAAAATGGGGTGTACTCATATATGCTGAGCACTGTATTAGCTTTGAAGACATAAAGTGCTTCTGTTAACCAGACTGCCAATCACTGTTTATCATTGAACTTTTTAGTGACTTTTATTGCACGATCATGTCATTGAACTAACGAACCAAGTGTCTTTCTCACTGATCATCATTTCCTGATTAGCTTGAGCTGTTCTGCAGATCTGTGCACCCGCTCAGTGTTTACTTCCTTCATTTAATACCTCCGGCAGGAGGCCAGCAGCAGGGTGAAGGTGCGGCTCTAGAGGTGTTTCAAATGTTTCATGTTCCTGCTAAAACATAAGGTATTAGTTTATTCATTACACATTAGGCTCGCAGTCAAAGTGCTTTAGGCAAATTCAGGGTTGTGACTGTCGATCATTAGCATTGAAAATGTGCATTTGTTAGACAAAGCCGCAGTCACACAATCCAATTAAGACATGAAAGCACCCGTCTCCTAGGAAGGAATTCACAATACATAAACAGGCTGTAAAGTGGAAAATTACATCTGCATTTGTTCCTTTACTTGAAATTCGGCCACATTTGGTAAACTTTAACAAACCCTCGTAGAACACTTTGGAAGAAGAAAAAAAAGCAAAGCTAAATTAATACCATGTGTTTCGAGAGCTACACTGGGGTTTATTGTAGTGTTGAGTTAAAGGGACACTCTCGCCCAAGTCTTTCCAAAGTGAGAGTTTGCTGGATTTTTAACAAGCAACAACATTCTAATCATTTTCAATTATGCTATTTTTATCTAATTCACCTTAAAATGCCAGATTTAAAGAACTATTCATAAAATAGCTTTGCTTTCATATACCAGAATGGAATTTCATTACTTAAAATGAGTTTAAACAAGGCCAGGCTCTTTTGATGTTGACACGAGTGTGTAAGTGTGTAACATCCCTTCAGCTTGCTGTCCTGGATGTTAATTAAATTGCTTTCCCTCTCTTTTTTTCTAAGGCAAGGTATTAGATTAATGGCTTTAAATGTCCTTTAAATCTCTCTAATCTTCCCCCTTTCATCTGTAGCTTTTGCAGGTTTGTGTTGCTGTGATTTAGCATCGTCTGACTTTGATTGCACCTTAATGATTGCAGCTCGCCCTGGATCGTAATGCAAATGCCCTGAAAAAATTGTTTCTGGATGCTTGCAGGTGTTGGGTGGTGTAGGATCCTGTGAGGAACCATGGCTGTCCATCCAGCCTTTCATGCTTGAGACTTTCAGAGAGAGCGTTTCTACCTTCCACGCAAGCTTAAAACAGAGGGAAATATTTATGAGTCATCTACACAACAAACGGCTGAGTCCTGGGTGTAAGTGCCCACAGAGAGAGTCAACGGTCTGAGCAAACGTGGCTGCACTGCACAGGGAATTATCCAGACATGATGATGATGATAATGGAAAAAAAAATAAATACGATCATGACTTCAGAGTATCCTAAAACAATGGAAGATGACAAAACAGCTTATCACAGAGGTACTGTACTTAAAAAGATAAATGGAAATTTGCTGTTGATTTATTCACCCTCTGGCCATACAAGATGTAGGTGACTTTGTTTTTTTCTTTAGTAAAACATTTAAGAAAAGTTTTAGATGAAGCTATGGTCCCAGGTGTGTCAATCTCTAGCCCTGGAGGGCCAAAGTCCTTCAGGCTTGTTTGAAACCTACAGGAAAGTGTGTTGAAGCAGTGTTGGAACTAAACTCTGCATGTCTAAGGCCTTCTAGAAACTGAGTTGGACACCTCTGTCCAAGTTAAAAATGACTGGTACTTAAAAAAAAACATATACAGGAAAACCTAAAGTGGCTTCACATGATACCTTAAGGCATTGACCTTAAACTGGATTCCTGGAGGGCTGCAGCGCACAGTTTTGCTCCAACCTTAATCAAACACAGCTGATCCAACTAAGTTTTATTAAATAGACAGATTTAGAAAGAAAATGATTCTCTGTTTACATCTTTTGTCCACATATAACATAGGCAAAGCAAATTTAAAAAAAGGAAAAACAATACGAAAATCATAACAAATAAATTAAAAAACACCCACTTAACAAGCCAACTTATTTACAAAGACCTGTTTGAACAACTGAGTATGGTGACAGAACATTTTAAAACATTACAGACATGCTGCATTATTCCATAAATTCAAGGCAACAGGTAAAAGGATTCTAAATTTTGTCAAATTATGTGTTTTCTTTTCAAATAGTATCTAATTCGCTTTAAATGTAGCATAGAGTTAATTTCTCCAAACCACAATTTACAAGTGGGTGATTCCTTTTTTCCCTAAACAGTAGCAGTAGCTTAGTTAAACAGTATGAGAGCAATTTATGTTGTGTATTTGACAACAAATGTGTTTGTTCAGAAAATCCCAGAATTAAAAGCATTGGATCTGGTTGTAATTGACTTAAACACCTCTGAATGCATTTCAAATATTCCATTCCAATAATTTTGTATCTTAGAACAAACATATAACTGTGAAACAAAAATGTTCAAGACTACTAGAGACTATTAAGTAGGTATCCTGGAATCCAGTTTGAGGCCTATGCTTTAGTGAAATGAAGCAAAATCCTAATTTAATCTCGTCCTTTATTTAATCCACACCTGTTTGCCAGTAGTCATTGAGTTGCATTTCATAAATCACCAAGGACCATAGTTTCAGCTAAAGAAAAGGAAAAGCTCTTTACTAAACAACTACGTCAGCTACGTCATGAATTGTCTGAAGGCGATATTAGCAGCAAATGTATTTACAGTTTTTTAGTAACCAAATTAAACAGCAACTAATCCTTTACATTTGAGATGCTGATCAATAGTTGCAGGTACGTTTGTCAAGTTTAAGGAAATCAGTTTGTTTCTCTGTTGGCTTTGGGTGGCACTTGTTTTTGCCATGCATTAAACATGTTCATTTGAGAAGTGACGTACCTGTGCTGTAGTTTGGTGAATCTCTACATTGGTCAGCGTTTGTGCAGTGTTCAGTCAGCTAAGCAACATATTTGGACTACATTTTAGATTTTAGGTTCCCAGGTGCATGGGCAAAACGGTGGCTCAGTGGTTAGCACTGTCACCTCACAGCAAAAAGGTCGCTGGTTCGAGTCCCGGCTGGGCCAGTTGGCGAATGGAGTTTACATGTTCTCCCTGTGTTCGCATGGGTTTCCTCCACAAGTGTATGTGTGAGAATGCAAGAGTATATGGGTGTTTCCCAGTACTGATTTGCGGCTGGAAGGGAATCCACTGCATAAAACATTTGCTGGCTAATTGGCGGTTCATTCCGCTGTGGCAACCCCTGATGAATAAAGGGACTAAGCCGAAGGAAAATGAATGAATGAATGAATTAATGTTACCAGGTGCATATCAGTACTCTTGAGGCATTACTAAACCTTGTAGGAATACTAAAATTGTTTCAGTGATGACCTTGGTATGATGTTTTTTGAACTACAACAATGAAAAGTCATTTATTTATATAGAGAAACTGCTTAGTAGCCTAGTTTTAATCCAGTAATTTGCTTAAGGGATGAAAAAAGTCCCTGTTCTTAGAATTAAGATCTTGAGCCTAACAATCTCCATCATGTTAAGTGGTTTTAACTGTGCAGGCCCCATTGTGCCCATTCCCCAATTCTGTCATTTGCCTTTAATTACCACGCCAGCAGAGTCCATTAAATATTCTTCAGCTAAAGCCTCATTAGCTTCTGCAGGCTAAATGGTCAAGAGACGCACGTTTTATTGGTTGTAAGCGCCGTCTTCCCTGAATCACTGCCTTGAAGTCGTAACCATGAATCAGGGCTCAGAACACTCACCCAGTTTTCATCTCTGCGTTTTATGATTGAGTGAGGCAGGAGTGTGGTGTAGTTCCACTCCCATCCTCCAGAGGGCAGGCCTACATTATGTTTTAAGCACTGGAAGTCTTGGATTTATAATAGAGCAGGAGTGAGGCTGGTGAAAGCCAGAATCTGACTAGCTTGGCAGTAAATTGCATTTCTCATATATATTATAGTATCACATTTCAGTCTGTTTTTCCTAACTGTGCTTCTTGGAGTAATCCTAGTAATGATCTGCTAACAGGCTATTTATTTTTAAGTGTTTATTTTTTTATATTTGGATTCACCAAGGGTTTTGGTTAACCCTGTCCAAAAGCACAAAACAACCTCATCCAATGACTTTTATTTAATGAATACCTCGGAAATGCATGGAAATAATATTGTGTCTTGCAGATGCAAAAGCTGAGCTCATGCTTCCTCTGCAGTGAATATTTTGGCGCCGTATCTCTATTTACACAGGTGAAATGGTCTATCATCAAATATTTGTGTGATTTAATGCTTGAAGTTCATTGGCCGAGGTGTTGGCAGATGATCTACTGAATCTGCTGGTTTGTCAGAGCCGCTCATTCCTGTTCTAGAAGGGCAGTAGCATGCCAGCTCCCATTATAATGCCTCTGCGAATATTTGCCCGGGCTCACCTGCTGCCACATCTGCTGAAATGATTGCAAAGGGTCTGTAAAGATGTGAGGGTGGAGGCATACAGTGTACAAAGCTTTGAGTGGGCCTTTTTTTTACCTGACCAAAAGAAATAGGCTTGTAAATGCAGTGGGCTTAAATTGTACATCAAATGACATCAACAATGCTTCAATTACCAGCATTTGAGGACCAATCCCAAACTATTCACTTTGCCTGCAGAGGTTTTCAATCAACCAGATTGCACTGAAACTAGAGATGCCACACGCAGAGAAGTGTGTTTGTGTACAATGGAGTAATTGAGCTGTTTCATAAGCAGTTACATGTCAAAACCTAGTATGTGTGTGTACTGTAGAAAGACAGCAATGCGATATAAGAATGCTTATGGATATAAATACTCCCTGCTTATCAGACTCGTTCTCGTTTTCATCCAAATCACATTAAAAGAATTCATCATTCCGCTACACCAGTCACATCACAAGCAGTAGATAAATGCGGGCGTTTCAGATGCTGTGGAGAGACCAGACAGACTCTGCTTCTGAATTTGTGGCTTTTGATGTGCACTTTCTGTGGTTTTGGATGCGGTTCTGACAGGTATTGTCCCTGAGGCGAAGGATTACCTGAGGCTTCCTCGCATAACAGACCAAAACAAGTTATCAGAGGGCTTGTAAGCCCCTTCGTGGAGAGTGCAGCATAAATTATTCGAGCCTTGCAGATGTTCCGAGATCAAAATCTGCATGAATTTACGCCATTGGCAGCGAGTCCCACTTCTTATTAGTTTTCATGATGCATGCTGGAGCAGCCGCGATGCTGGGGCTTTTACAGGGGTCATAAATCTGGGTCTGTCATCATCTCAACCACTTTGGTAGAGATTATTTCACTCCGCTAATAAAGCAACTCCCGCTCGACATTACAAATGCCTGCAGGTTAACAACCTTGGCAGGCGTGCGATCTCGGCGCTCACTCGCACTTCAGAGACTTTTGCGAGCTGGGAAAGAAATGGAAGCCCAGATATAATGGAGACCCTAATGGATCCCAGGTGGTTGTTAGATCGCAACCCCACCTGATGTTTTCCTTTTCAGCGGGGAAGGACCTGGGTCAGCCTGCCTCAAGTGTTTGGAATTTCATTGTTCATTTAGTCTCTCTTTGATGCTGCTACATACCCAAGCTTGCAGTTCTGCTTTGTTCAAGTATGGACCAATTTCCTATTTTTGGAAAAATGTCATGGTCCACATTCTTCAACGTGATGGAGTAGTTCAATAGCTGGATTCAATGTTATCCTCTCCTGGGAATGCGCAGTTGCAAATTTGTTTCTCTTGCGGTCTCGGCGTATACATGGTTAAAATGCCACCATTGGGGGAGTTCAGGGAATTAACTTGATTAACTCTGTAGAATTAACTTAATTGAGGCAATCAATTAAAACCAATCCTATTGACCGTTCTTGTGTAATAGCTGCTAAGCTTATTGAATGTTCATCAACATTTTCTCCTGCATAGATTGAAATGTATAATGTGCTTTGCTTCGCTTGTGAGGCAGGGAGGATGACTTTTGTGCATTTTTTTAATACATATTTGAAATAAGAGGCATTTAGACTACCTGCAGTATGTAGATCCACAAAGGCATGCTTCTTCATTCATTAATTAATTAATTCATTCATTCATTCATTTTCCTTAGGCTAAGTTTCCTATTTATCAGGGGTCACCACAGCAGAGTGAACTGCCAACTATTCCAGCATATGTTTTACACAATGGAAGCCAGTACTGGGAAAGGCATGCTTCTTATAGTAATTTTTTTTTAGTTGTTTGGAAAGTGGAGTCAGTGGCTAGAAGGGCATACTCTGCGAAAAACATATGCTGGAATAGTTGGCGGTTCACTCAGACAAATATGGGACTGAGCCGAAGGAAAATGAATGAATGAAAGTGGAGTCAATATATACAACATTCCCAATAGAGACAGTTCCTAAAAATAAGTTTTAAGCAGTTTAAGAAGCGCTCCCTCAGTGGAGATTTCTTTATATCGTTTTAATCGTTTGATATGCAGTGACATACAGTCAAATATTTTGCTGAACAGATCAGCCACTTTTGATGCTCATAAACAATCATAAAGTCCTCGTGCTGCAGGAATTAGGAGGTTTGCTAAAGGTGCAGCTGCCGTGCAGTGAGGGGTTTGCGTCTTTAATAATCTACGACAGTTTGCGTTCATTAAACAGTTGATTAATCAATCCATATGAAACAGTCCCCTTAAAAGTCACGTTTCGTCTTCAGTTTCGGGCTCTGGTACACTTTGTACCGTGTGACCACTTGTACCACTGAGCCTAAGTAAACCGCGCTCTGGCACACCTCTTCCAACCGGGCCAGGGCCGGCCAACTGAACCATGCCTGAGCCCGATTTGGAGCACTCACACTTCTCATACACATTGTTGTTACAAAGTTCACGCACACATAGACACACACAGCACATAACTTTGCACTGATTTGCAAGGCAACTGTGACAGGATACATGTTAATATCCACTGCTGTATGGATATCCATTATGTTAATGTACAAAATAAACCTGATTTAACGTCCACACACCGGGACGGAAGCATCATCTTTTATAATTGTACTGACACGTGGCTGTGGGGATAAAGACGGCAAAATTGCTGTAATTCATTACAAACATGCACTGTTTTAAACATGTAAAACTCATTCTTGATCACATTTGATGATGATTGATGATCACAGAGAGCTGAACAGATCTTTTAATCCCAGTTTAAAACCGCTCTCATGTCATGTTGTGGTGGGCCTCAAAATGAGAGGGATTTGGATCCTATTTAAACATAAAAAAAGTGACTTATCGTGTTTATATTACTCCAATATGACTGTATACACATTATACCTACACACAGGTCTGTCGAAACAGCTTACAAAAGATGATTTTTATTATAGATGCCCTTTTTGATCATGTGACTTACATGCTTGTAAATGCATGTTTTTTTTTTTTCCAATTTCCTGAAAAACCACCTTATGTGAGCATTTTATGCAAAATGTTTTATTTTTTGGGCAAATTGATGTTTCAATTTAGTTTTTTCAAATTAGCAATTTGTTCAATCAATAGGATAATGGAAATGAATCTATTCCGAATGTAAATCTTTTGACAATTTGACTCATAACGTTGTCTGTCACAGCCTCCTGATATAATTTGATGTCAATGAAGTGCCGCATCAGTACAGATTTGCTGTATTATATATCTTAAGTTCATGTGAGAACATTTGTTGTTGACTGAAGCTGTATCCTGTAGTGAATTAGGATGCTTATGCAACTCTCCAACATCTTGTCAGCCTCCGGGGAAGACAACGATTATTCAAATGAGAGTTTGTTTGGTGAGCACTGGCAGACATGTATGATCCTGTCGCCAGTCTTTTTCCTAACAGAAGGGAAATTCTGTGAACACGTTATTTTCATCTAGGGTACTTCCATCTTATGTCATTCCTGGCTCTCTTTGCATCAGTCTTATAGACAGCGGCTACCCTGAACTGCCTATATTTCAATGTGTTCTCTGTCCTCAGATCAACCCACCGGACAGGTGTATGAAGACAGGCAGCTGCACAGCACACCATGGATGCAGAACTGCAGCATTCTAGGATTTGAAACCTTTAAAAGTTTCATGTGGGGTGTCATGGTGGCTTAGTGGTTAGCACTGTCACCTTACAGCAAGAAGGTCACTGGTTTGAGTCCCAGCTGGGTCAGTTGGCATTTCTGAGTGGCATTGCATGTTCTCCCTGTGCTTGTGTGGGTTTCCTCCGCGTGCTCCGGTTTCCCCCACAGTACAAAGACATGCACCATAGGTGAATTGAATAAACTAAATTGGCTGTAGTGTATCTGTGTGGATGAGTGTGTCTGGATGTTTCCCAGTACAGGGTTTGCAGCTAAAAGGGCATCCGCTGTGTAAAGCATATGCTGGATAAATTGCTGGTTCATTCCACTGTGGCGACCCCTGATGAATAAAGGCACTAAGCCAAAGGAAAATGTATGAAAGAAAAGTTTTATGTAGTTTTATATCTAATATGTATGACCATGAGTAAGAGATTTTCAGTTAAAGGCAAGTGAGGGTCAAGTTTAACATCTAGCTGGAAGTGAAAGAAGCCCATGTGCATGTGGATTGTGCAGAGAATGAGGAAATGGTTGCAAAACCACTACTCAAACACTTTTTTTTGCACCCTTGCACTTGATACAGTCATTTTAAATGCTTAGATGGCCAGATGGAATCCTGTTTTCAAAACATGCTAATAAAAATCTATCATCTTAAAGCATATTTTACTTCTCAGATCAATTAAATTATTTCTGAGTTGCAGTAGATGGTATTCGAGTCCTTTAATTTATATTTTGCATAAAAATTACACTACCGGTCAAAAGTTTGGGGTCAGTAGGATTTTGAAATGTTTTAAAACAAGCTTCTCCTGCTCACCAAAGCTGCATTTATTTAATCAAAAATACAGTACACACAGTACAAATTATAAAACTGTGAAATGTTATTGCTCTATAAAATAACTGTTCAAAAGTAGTTTATCATTTCATTTAATCATTTGTTCAGTGATTTTAAAGATGAATTTTCAGCTTCATTACTCCAGTCTTCAGTCACATGATCCTTCAGAAATCACTCTAATATTAATTATTATTATTGTTAATGGTAATTGTAATTGTTATAAAAGTAAAGTTATTTAAAATTTGAATAAATATTTAACCTTTTTTTTTTTACATTTAATAAAAAAAAAAGCATGAAAAAAAAACTGACTCAAAAATTTTGACCGCTAGTCTATATTCAAATATGATTTGGATATAGTTCTATTCAGTAATAAAGGACCATATCTAAAGCTGCAAGATGTATTTGATATTATGTAAAACACTGAAATACAATCATAATATAAAATCATAGTTTTATTTTAAGGCTTTTCATTCTTCCAGTTTAATGATATAAATGAACACAGCATAATAGTCTGTTAAAATGACTCCCCCAAATTACAAAGAAAAGAAAACTATGCTGAAACGCTGAAAAGGAAATGGCATTTATTACAAATGTTATTTTAATTTACTGGGCAATGCAAGCATGGCTTTAATAAAGTTGTCAGCTTGAGGACATCACAAATATTAGGGACTTTCAGACCACCAATCTAGTGTAAAAAAGAAAGCATACACAACGTACAAACTTTAGATGAAATCTTTGGGGACAGCTTCTCATAAGTCCAGAGGAATGTTTCATCTAGTTTTAATGGATGTTTGGAAACAATTTAGCACAGACATTTGGCTTTAAAAGGATGTGTTCAATAACAAAGCAAGATCCAGTATCGGATTGTTCCGGTCAAGGGTGAGTGTTTGGCTTATATGTCAAGCTTGGCACAAGTACAATGAATGCTGAAAAGCTTTTCTTTCAACAGTCTGTTTCATGATGAGCATGTTTTACAAAATGTGTTGCTCTTTAGGATTGCTAACATCTCTGAAAATGAGGGCTGATAAAAGACGGTTGCTTCTCTGCCTTGTTGGTCAGAGGGACAACGAACGATTGTCTGTTAACTGGACAAAAGGTCACTTTAGCTGATTATTTGTAACTTCCAGTAAATTATGAGTCAGATAGTATTCACTACAAATAGTTCACCAGTAAAACTTTCTGACTCCTTGCCCATTCTCTACATTTGTTGAGAGCATAGAAAGTGTTATATCTGAACCATATGTTGCTCACATGTATTATTCACCCTTTGAATAAACTGTGAGCATTCGCATCTTTATTTAAACTTCATTTTTATTCCATTTACTTTATGAAGGTTCCTTAAATAATGGAGCTTCCCACACATACAAACTTTTGATTTCTGCAATATACGTACATTGCAATTTAAAAGCAGAATTTTCACAACCAAGGAGTCCTTTCTGTCATAAAGCATTCAAATGTAGCATGCCATAAACAACTATGCTGTGAGGGATAGACTCACAGGTTTTAAAGATCTCAAAACTGATTTTTTTTGCTAAGTTCCTCCTTCTTCTACATTACAAAAAAGTATGTTCATATTCCAAAAGCAGTATTTGCTGTTTCAGTTTTTGAATAATGATTACTCTATTTACGAGCATATTTAATGTGTAAATTATGTTCTGTTAGTATCTCAATGTCTGTGATCATAATAATCATTAAAGGGCTGTGTACTGTGTGTGGGTGCTGTGCATAAATTTAAACCATTTACAGGATTCGTACGGGTGCTGGAAATCCTTGAAAATGCATGCATTTTAGTCTGGAGGTTTCAAGGTTTGAATAAGTAAATTATAATTTCATGTATGAACAATGCATGAAAAATAAATATTTTATATTAAAATATAAATAAATGACACATTTAAGAGTAAATGACATTTTAAAAATTAATTGACAGTAGTTCAAAACTGAACTTGGGGCTAACAGCACAAATTTATCTTGGAATACTATACGGTAAAGTCTAGATAGGATACTCGCCCAGCCGGAAGTGCACATCAATATAGCAGCATTTTTTTAATGATACTGTATAACAATAATTAATATTTTTACAGTACTGTGACACTTGGGTTTAGGGTGGGGTTGGGGGTAGGTATTAAAAAAGACAATTTATTGGGTATAATTTAAAAGATAGCATAAATAATACTCCGTACAACTACTGCTTTTACATTACTGTGACGGTTGGGTTTAGGGTTGGATTGGGGTAGACTTTAATAAAATACAATAAATGGGAAATTCCAGCCACATCTGTATCCGATCTAGCAACAACCACACTATACTGCACAATGCTATATAAAGCATCTGATATAATGAAATGAAATATGTATGTGCATGTCATTTGTCGCACTTGTAAAGTCATGAAATGTTTAGAAAATTTACCTGGAAAGTGCTTAAAAAGTGTTTCAAGACCTTTGAAAATGTGTAAGCACCCTGCGTTTATGGTTTATAAATCCTTCTTTGTGAGTGATAAGGTTTATAAGTATATATAACTTTTTCGGTTAGCATAAATGTACATTTATTAAGAAGAACAATGAAATGGTGTGATATTTCTTTCCAATGGCTTTCTAATGCCAACTGAAAACACTGCCATTTAAGGGGTAAAATGTAATGTAAATGTTTCCTACCGTTTTGCTTCATATCGTCACCAGGAGCCAGAGGTATGATTTTTGATTTGCTTCAATGCCTGAATGTTTTTCTATCCCAATTGCTGACAGACTTGCAATTGATGAATCACCAGATTTTTCTACACAAAGATAATTTGGTAGATTTTTGGGGTAGATTTTAACGTTCTACTGTTGCATATCAGTATACAATCATCTCGGAAAATTTCCATTTTGATTTTGTAAACTACTCAATGGTTTGCGTGAGAGAGTGTGCTGAAGAGAAAGGTGAGGTTCACGGAAAGTCTTTATATGGACATCGTTTAGGCGCGTTGTATGCAAATGATTTTCTGCGGGCAAGTTCTCCCTCATTCAGAATCCGTCAACATTAAACAAAGGTAAGAACAAGCATGTATGCGCATGTGGTGTCAATGCTGAGGAAAATTTAGCGTGAGAACTCTTTCTACACACATAAATATGCAAATTGTGTGAAATTATTAGCGAGTAAGCCTCACAGTGTTCGCACATAGTTTGCAATCCCCTCATTTTCATGTGACTCAGTCGGCATATTCTGCAACTGTATAAGAACTATGTCTGATTGTGTTGTTCACAATGGCCACTGCCACAAACTGCCCCACCCTGAACTTTAGGCAGACCACAGACATTTGTTTTCAATGGCCTTTCCTGCTTCTCTTTGGCTGCTGGTAACATGCCGTTCTCTTCCTCTGTCATCTTCTGTCCCTCATCCCATTACTCTCCTTCCCTCCACCGCCCTTGACTTGTTCACTGCTCTGAAAGCCCCAAGTTCTCTTTTCACTGGCCCGTGGTCAGACCCGAGAGTGCTGGCCACAGTAACCGCTCTCAAAGCAAAAGCGCCATTTCCTCTTTATGAAACCACACCAACCTCTCTACTAGTCTTGTGACACGGCAGTTAACATAACACATGCCGTCCAAGCCAGAGATGTTTTGCGGACAGAACCTCATACCCTTTTGGCCATTAATGTCCCTGAAAATCAATGTTGTTGTATTAATTTTCAGAACAGCGTTTGGTCTGGTTGTACTGATTGCTTTGGGTCAGTCAGCCTGACTGTGTTATGTGGTTTGCAAGAAGCAGCAGTAGGTCTGTGTGTGCATGCGGAAATGGAGGATGTGTTTAAAGATGCCCCCACGGCGCACTGCGGCTGGTTGGATAACAGATTTAATGTAATGGTTTGTGTAGGAGGCCTCTGGGCAAGCAGCCCAGGCAGGGGAGACAATTAGACTGGCCCCCCATTTCAGATGTGTTTTTCCTGAGGGCAAGTGCACTGTGTGAGTGTTTGTGTGCATAAATAGTTCATATACATTAGCATATTAGATGTATATCAAAGTAGAAGAGGTGGAATAATGACCAAATGAGTGGAATGTGTTGTCACTGATAGCCAGACCTCAAGTGTTCAGGGGGGAGATTCATTTAACATCCATCTCTTCCCCTCTAGCCACAATCCCCTCTTCGCAATATCCTGTAAAAGGGGGAATAGAGCGAAAGTGAAAAGAAAAACAGGAAGGATCAAGTCCCTCATTTCCCATTTCTTGCAACATATTGCTTTTACATTCCCCTCTTCTGTTCCCATGGCTTTGAGAAGAGATGGAACAAAGGGCTGCAGCTTAAAACGTACAGATAGACAAACATGTAACCCTAAGACGAGCAAGGGCACAGGAAGGCCTGGTTTAAATGCGATACAGACATGTAATAAAGTCAGTACTGGTGGCAGTGCGTTTGATGTCAGAGTTTAAATATGAGTTGAGTTCAATACAGTGAATGAATGGAGATGTTATGTCGCATATTGAGGTTTTAGATTTATAAAAAAAGATTTCAGAGGGTTGATGTCTCATGTTTATAGATGTGTAAGATCTGGATAATTTAAGCAAGGCAGACATCTTTTGGGGTTGTCGGTCATCGTCGCTGAACATATTTGTTTCTGTTCTGTCTGTTTCTGTCAGAGTTGTTTTTCTTGCATTGATCAGGCCAGATGGAAGATTCTTTGGTTTTTCATTGTATTTTAATGGAAAGGCACAATGAAAGACACCTGTATCTGCTTCTACTCATGTGAAGAACAAACGTCACGTTTAGTTTTTTTTGATAAACTGACATGATGAAATTTGTGTACCATCCTGTTTTGGTGACATTGAGATTTTTGAGTGTGAATACATTCGAGTGGAGTTCTGTTGATGATCAGTTTTTTACAGCTTTAATCACCAAAATATTTGGTTGAAATGTTAACAATATTTAGTTTCAGCCAAAACAATGTTTGACTGAAAGCATGTTTAGTTCGCAATTTTCATTTCTCAGGATAATTGTAACATCTCTTTCACATCACTTTTATTTTACTATGTCCAAAGAATTATAAAGCCTCTGTACACCTGACATTAATAATGTGCATTTTCTTGCATTTACCTGGTCTTCATTTTGGGATATTTCATAAGAAAGCACAAAACAAGTTATTTACATTTTGCTACTTTGAGAACACACAGATTGCGATTTAAAGTCATTTCAAGAGTTCACACTGATGATTGATATAAAGACGTTTTTGGTATGCTGTCCTGGGAGAGAGCCCTGAGCTCCCTCCTATTTCGTAGAGCGATAGTGGAGTCTGAGCTCAGGTAGGTCTCGAGAACTCCGCTGAATTCACTCTTTCGGCCTGTTCTTTGATTATTAGAGTTTGTGCATTGCTTAGAAGCAAATGCTCATATACAGTGCCAGTTTGGTTTATTCAATTCATTTATACCACATGCCTTTGGACTGTTGCAGGAAACCGGAGAACCTGGGGGAAACCCATGTGAGCATGAGGAGAACATGTAGACTCCACACAGAAATGCCAACTGGCCCAGCCGGAACTCGAACTGGTGACGTTCTTGCTGTGAGGCGACAGTGCTAACCACTGAGCCGCCGTGCCACCCTGTCTTCAAATAATCTAGGAAAGAGGTGGAGGAGTAGGGGTGTATGGGGTAATTTTTTCAAGACGAAGATAACTAAGGTAAGAAAATCTGGTTGTTTATAATGAGTTTTGATTTATCTGATTGGTAAATCATGTAAAAGCTAATACGGGACCAACCATAGTCAATCATAAGCACATAATCCTCTCAAAATTAGTTTATAAATAAACTTCACCTTCCACATCCCTTTCACTTGATTGCTGTCCAGCTCATTGATGTAACATTATTTTTGCTGCTTGTTCTAAATATTTACTTAAAATGAGCTGATTCAACACAAGTCTTGGATTTTTTTGTGACAAATGTTTTATGTTCAATCCATTTAGATTTGTAAAAACACTTAAGTTTACTTAATTTGTGTTGGGGCAACATAAAGGAATTGTGTGGAACCCAGCATTTTTTACAGTGTACATTTTTGTAAAACTGTAAAAAACATACTTCAACATATGTTTGACTTCAGTTTCTAGGTCAAGTTAACGCCACAGAGAGCAGTATGACGCAAATAGATATTGTTCCTTTTTGCACTAAATGATGTTTACAGTGACATATTATCAATGAATAAAGGATTTGTTTTGCAAAGTTTTTTGCACAACCTCAAAATAAATACCACTAAATAACTTAATAATTTCTTTGATTTGTAATCAAATATGTTTGCCTCACCTTTCTGTCTAAACATGGACAGCGTTTCCTGCATGGTCAGTTTGTTGAGTGGCTCTTTTTGTACAGTGTTGTACTTGGGATGCAGAACACTCCGGTTCAAGTCTAGTAAAGCACGGTTCCACTAAAGAAATGTAAAATCAAGGTAAAACTATGTGGTTGTGATGGACTTTTCTCCTACATTAGCTTTTAAAAACACTTAGTTGGGTTTATGTCAGTTTAGGATGCACCGATACCATTTTTTGGAACCAATCCAATCCGGATACCAAAATTCTAAGTATCAACCGATGCAAATCCGATCCCGATACTCCTTGTTGCAGGTCAAAATGAACCCATTTAATGCAAAACTAAATGCATTTCTCCACTGATTATTTAAAGTGATGGAACAAATAGTCTTGGAGAACGTTTTTTGTGTTGTCATAAACGAACACGACATGCAGTTTAAATTGTGAATGAATAGAGAATGATTGACAGACGCAGTGGCAGGAAGCACTGAATTGAACATGAATTTAACCACTTGAATATTCATCTGTTTTTCACATTAAGCTATAGAATGGCTTTAGAACATTTGGGATATAGTAGGCCTACATGACAACTTTCTAGTGCCTTATAAAAGGATACCTTCATGGCTTTTGATGGCTTTTAAATTACACAGAATATAGAGCACGCACAAGATCGGATTTGGATCGGTACCAGCTGGCCGATAGCTGATACAGCGTAAATATGCGGCATCGAACTGATATCCAATCCAACTATAGGGATCAGTGCATCCCTAGTCGTTTGCAATGTTATTTGTACGACAAGTCCCGCCATCTTGTGAAGGGTGTATCAAATTGTCCTAAGTAATGTATTTCAGATTTGCAAAAATGTAGACAGCCCCTCTAGTGGATTTGTCATCTGAAACAAGAAACAAAATGTACCCGAGCAACGTTTTGTGCAAAAATGTAACTCATATTTGCAATGAGTCTTCATTTAATAGCTTCAAAGATTTTTGTGGGACACACTACGAGCTTCCTCAAAAGGTTATATAGGCCATGACAAATTGTAAGGGATTCAGAACACAAGTGTAGTCACGATATGCATATGAACACGTCAAAACCATGTGTAAATAGAGCTTTAGATACCAATCTAATGCATTGAATCTCTTGAATATGAAGCGATGCACAAAATAATTGCATCAGAATACACCGGGGAAGCTTTTTGCA
Source organism: Danio aesculapii (assembly GCF_903798145.1). NCBI lineage: Eukaryota > Metazoa > Chordata > Actinopteri > Cypriniformes > Danionidae > Danio > Danio aesculapii. Next base: position 32,409,844 of record NC_079441.1, on the reverse strand, counting down.
CACATCTTTACATCAGTGACTGAGATACTGCCTTTCTTTGCTCTTTTGGAATTGATTGTGCATTCACAGGACTGCTTGTTGCTGTTAGATTTGACACTTCTCTTCTCGCTTGTCTTGTGAAATGATCAAGATGATGAAGCCACGCAGAGATCATGATATTACAGTACCCAACCCACACTTCCAGTTCCGTTCCCCATTTCAGCCGGAATGAGGGGTCACCCTGCTAGCTTAGCTCTTCTCTCCCCGTCCTCCAGAAAGCTCATTATCTTGTTAACACTACATTTATCTGACAAGACAAAAGGGAGTGAGTGACCCAGCCACCATTAAAGATTAATAGAATGGCATAAAAAGGAAGGGAGTGATGGAGAAAGGCTGGGCCTTAACCAGGCTTTTCTTTTTAAAGAGTGAGATGGCTGTGACAGGATTATTAATCAGAACGGAGGGGAAGATAAGACCTCCGTTGCAGCTCCCTCACTTAGAGTCTTTAGTTAGCGCTCCTGCAAAGCATGAACAGGTCAGAAAGGGTAAAACTAATTGGCTCTACCGGGTTTTGAATAACAATGAGCAAGGGCCCAATTATAAAATCACTCTGATTTTGACATCGGGGAAGGGGGGAGACAGAGCAAGACTAGATTTTTCTATAATGTGTGAGGAAAATGGAATATTAAATTGGAGACTGAGGGAGAGTAATACATGGGAAGGAGAATGGGAACGGGAGACATCAGACCACGTGCCGAGGGATAGAGAGAGAAAGAGCCGTCTCTTCGGTTGCCTCAATGCTGGGCTATTAATGAAATTTATAAATCATCGGTGATATAAATTTTAATCGAGGGCTGCTGGAAAACAGTAGAGGTCTCTGAAGATAGCTTCAGCTCATTTGAAATTCCATTTGCATTAAAGATTCACGTAACACTGAGAGATTTGAGGGAAATCTTTTCTTTTTTATCTTCCCTTCATTCATTAGTAATGATTCCTTTTTCACGACGACACAAGGGTTTTCGAAATCGGCGTCTCTTCATAACAGATGCCTTCCGCCTTTCCCCCTCTTTCTGTGAGCGTATCATCACAGGCTCCGCACGGACCGAGATGAAGGCCAGAAGTCAGCCAGAAGAGGGAATAATTTGTTTTAACTCAGAACTAATATTCAGATTTGTTTGAATGCTCTTTTGTAATTAACACCCTCTAACGGTATCTTCCTCATAATGATCACTTAAGAAAATTGGTTGGCGCTGTTTCTTTATCTGTCACAAGCTCGCACTTGTTTGAGGTCTCTAATTAGCTAATTAATAGTGGCATTTTGATTGGAGTATTGTTTGTTTTGCAGAGGTATGAGCCTGTTCTATTTGTCTGCTTGAAGACTGAGACGTCTTGTTGCATAATTCATGGCACGCTCCACCGACAGACAGCATTGCCATTTAAATTATGAACACATTAGTGAAATGCTAACCCTCCCTGACTGCCTGTGGCAACGGAGAGATAGAGAGAGAAATAAATGAATTTCCCACTGCTCATTACTTTACCTGTGATAATAGAGGGAGGGCAGGTGGAAAGAGCGTGTCAAAGGCTTTAATGTGTGTCATTGAATATGCTGAGGTGTCTGGATGTTGTATATATACACATAGATCCTACATTTAACACTATAGTATTTTTTCATGCAATAATTATTAGGCTGGTTTACATACATTTCATATATTTTATAAATGTATATATTTGTGTATTTATAAATAGATTCTATTGCTGTATATTTTGGACTATATTGGCTTGGGCAATATTGGAAAGGACAGAATTTGGCTGAGAAACAACTATTTGGAAATCTGGAATCTGTTGTTTAAAAAAAAATCTAAATTGGAAAGGCAAGTTTATTTAACACATTTCATACACAATGGTAATTGTGTAAAGTGCTTTCAAAGTTTGAATATTGAAAGTGATTTACATAAACCGGAATAAAAGAAAGAAGAAAACAAAAATGGATTAAAAGACTTAGAAAGTATTAAAACAAATAAAAACAGATTAAAATGTGCTAAAACAGGATATAAAAGATTGAAAAAGAAAAGAAAACATAGTAGTGCAATCTGTCGTACGTAACACCGTGCTCATTCAGTAAAGGCACAGCTAAACAGATGAGTTTTAAGTCTTTATTTGAATGTGCCTAATGTTGGAGCACATCTGATCATTTCTGGAAGCTGATTCCAGCAGCGAGGGGTGCAGTAGCTGAAGGCAGTTTCACCCTGCTTTGACTGAACTCTAGGAATTTCTCATTTACTTGATCCTAAAGATCTTAGCGATCGGTTAATTTGTATTCAGTGAGCACATCTGTACTTTATTGAGGTCCTAGGCCATTTAGTGATTTATAGACAAGTAATACTTTAAAGTCTATTCTGAATGTACTGTAACTTGGAGGCAGTGTAAAGACCTAAGAACAACTGTGACGTGCTCTGATTTTCTGGTTCTGATCAGAATCCTGCCCTTTCTGGATGAGCTGCAACTGTCTTTTTGGGAAGGCCAGTGAGGAGTCTATTACAGTAATACACTCTGCCGCTGATAAAAGCATGAACAAGTCTTCACTGGAAACAAAGCTTTTAATTTTTGCAATGTTTTTGAGATAGTATGCTGATTTACTGCTTTATCATGACTACTAAAACTCAAATCTGACTCCAGAATAACACCAAGATTCTTGAGCTTATTTTTTGTTGTTTGACTCTTGTTTCACCCCTAGAGCCAAGTTATGCATTCACCTTGAAATACCAAGAAAATTCCCTATAAAGTTGTCTATATAAAGTGTTTACCAATGCACAGTGCTAATAAAGTATGTTTTGATATATTTATAAAAGGAAATCTACAAAAATATTCATGGATCATAATCTTTCAATAATATTCATAATTTTGGCATTAAAAAAATCATAATTTTGAACCATACAATGTATGTCACAGTTGAACCAGGACACAGATGGTATATAGAAAGTATAAACAGTTTATTCAACAGGATGGCAGTCAAAACAGTAAGGAAGGGTATGTGGATGACTAATGGAAGGAGTGATGATCAGATGGGGATGGCGGAGGTACGGGGAGACTCGGGGACCAGACTCTTAAGACCAACAACAACAACAACCAGACAGGAGACCAGGAGTAACCACATTAGGAAACGGACAAATACACTGGGAATCATATGGAGAACGGTAAGTGACTATTAGCTAATTTGAATTCACTGACTGTTTGGAGAGAGTAGTCCTTTGTATAGACTAGGTCAGACACAGAGGGGTGACTTTATAGTGAGGAGGTGATGGGCATGAATGATGTGCAGGTGCAATGCTGATTAGTAGGCAGGTGACGGTGATTGTGATGGATGAGGAGATTGAGGAAGGGGAGAACCTGGCATGACTGTGAGGCTGCATCCAAAACCACATACTACTCAGTAGGTACTGCATTTGAATTTAAACGTACTACTCGGCCGTTAGAAAAGTACGTTCTATACCGTATGAATGTCAGTAGTATGAATGTCAGTAGTATGAATGGAATTCGGATGTACTACATTGGCCATTTTATCTCGCGGGCCATCATGGGATAGCACAGCGTGCATGGGATGCGCACTTCAGAATGTCAACGGAAGTAGTAGGTCATCCAGGTACTTCTTGCGTACTAATTTTTGAATTCTAAGAATTTGGACATACTATGCTCGAATACTGATTTTAGCGTACTATATAGTATGAAAGTATGCGGTTTCAGATGCAGCCTGACAGTATGGAGGCAATAGCCAAAAATATACCTCTGTAACATAAGAGTGATGCTACATTTCAGGTGTTTGTCTTTGAAAGAACTGAATGCGACACAACAGAAACTGCAGTGGCACAATATATACTAAAACAAAATTATTAGACAAGTTTGCGATCGCTATAAGTTAGCAAAAGACCAAGTTTAATCGCATTTGATAGCTAGGCACACTATTAAAAAAATTCTATTTGTTAGCTTGTTTTAATCTGGTCCTGAAAGTACATTAGAGCACATCAATTTAACATAAGACTTGTATGGACGGCTAATTAGGCTGACTTGTCAATGCAAACTAATGCTAAATGTTCGCTAAGCTGGAAAAAGAGCAAATCCTTAAACAAATATTAATTTTACGATTATTACTAATTGATAGGAGAAAACTTGTGATCTTGCCTTTTTACTTGTCCTCTTCACTGGTAAAAAAAATGGCATGTGTGTGTTTTTTTTTTTTGCAGACTATGCAGGGGGCACATAAGAATGATGGGATAAGGTTTGGTTGGCTGATGTAGTTGTTGTCCCTGGGTCATCATAGAAAATGTTGGTCTCAGGACTTGCAAAAACAGGTCGTGCTAAGAGTGATGGTGTTGTAGTCCAGGGCCACATATTTATTATATCTTTACAGTATTTTGAATCAATAAAAGTTAATTTTTTCAATAAGTTTGACATTATACGTTTTATTTGTTGTTGTTTTTTAAGATAAGGATACATTTTCTGACCTTGTATTTTTTTCAATTTCAAAATATTTTGATTTAATTATTTGGTCATTGCATCTACATGCCAACTAATTCTCAATGGATTATAAGTAGACTGCTAGGTTGGGGTTAGGGTTAGTGTAAGTTGACGTACTTGCAACGTTTCTTATAGTAAGTTAAATGTCTGTTGAAGGAGCAGTATCAACAGATATTAAGCAGACAGTCTACTAATCCTTAAATGGACCATCAAAATAAAGGGTTACCAATAATGTTATTATATAATTATTATTAGATTGAAATACTTCATTAATCAATTAAAACTTATCAGAAATGTTGGACTTGTGGAATTGATGGACTTTTGTGGTCTGTTTTGTTTTTTTTTATTTTTGCTCTGCTCTCACCCTTTTCTTATTAACTCTTGAGCCGTTTTATTCCATTCACCATATCACTTTCTTGCAGGAAATGTTTGGTTTATGTGTGTTTCAAGTTTTCCATCTTTTATAGTTTGTGTCGACACATGTGAATGTGTGTGGTCTGCAGGCCTGCTAAACACTGCAGTCCTTTATCTTTAAACTTTACATAAGGCCTCCACCATACTTTACAAGGGCGATCCTTAGTCGCTGAAACAGCACAGCTTGAAACTCCTGAATTAGCTCTGCGTTTATAAGCAGATGGCTGAAGTTACTCCATTAAAACCTGTGATGATAATGGGATTGTTCGAAGGAGGTCGAATCTGAATTGCTGCTGCCATTACCATATTAAAATATCTGCTAATATTGCCAGTAATATGCTGTTTACAAGCAAGCACTCAATAATTCCACTCTGATGGATTAGAAAATGAGATAAAGATATTTTTTGCATCTTTATTTGTTCTTTGTAGAAAGCCAAACAAATACACTTGTTTTATTTTTTTTGCCAGTTTCTACTATATTCAGCTGCCAGATTCTCTTTAGCAACTCTCCGCACGGTATGCTAATGCTGCTCCCAATTTCCATAATTAGAGAGAGATATTGTGTTATTATCGCAAGAAAATGCTGGGCTGAGGTTATTATAACTCTCTCAGCAGGGAGCTGCAGTCAAACACTACAGCACGTCTTTCTGATTCCTCTTTTATATGCAGCCATATTCCCTTATTCATGAGAATTAATTACCCTCAATACCACATGATGATATTTATACTTCGCTGCTAGAGTATATATGTTTTTAAGAGCTTGTGTATGTGTGTTTGACTGTGGGCATGTTATTGGCTTTGTTCCCCCGTGCATGCATATGCACCTCTGTAATTAACAGTGCCGTGAATGCTCAACACACTCATGGGTAAAGAACTGCTATATAATTACCCGCTTCCTTATTCAGAGAGCACTGCTCAGTGGAGAAGGGAAAACCTTAGCAGAGAACAATCCCAGTCCTGCCAAATGGGAGAGAAAAATTGTTTATAGTAAGTTAATGATGAGCTGCATGAAAAAACTGTTTGGAAATAACAATTGTTGAAAATGGCAATATTAGAAATGTGCAGGTTTTCTATCCAGAGTCGCGTTAAATTGCCAAGGGTTGAGTGCCAGTCCTCCATATATGCTTAATATGACAATGACTTACTGTAGGGCCTCCTAATCACCTGTGGGCCCCTTCACCTTTTAATAAAAAGTTACTAGAAGGTATTTTTCCCAGTGAAAAACTATTTTGGGTTGTAGAGAGAATCTTTTATGGAAGAGTTGGTCCCACTTTATATCAAGTGGCCTTAACTACTTACATTTGAAATATAAATAATTGGTACAACGCAGTTATTATTATGTACATACATGTTTTTACATTGTACTCGTATTTTAAAAATCATCAGGATGCAATTACATCTGTAAGGAATTAGGTTAGGTTACAGTGCCACACAAATAATAAAAAAAAACTCATATAGTAACAACAACAAATGGACATACAGTGCATCCGGAAAGTATTCTTATCGCTTCACTTTTTCCACTTTTTTTAAATTACAGCCTTATTCTAAAATGGATTAATTTTACTTAATAATACTTTTGATTTCCTCAAAAGTCTACACACAACACCCCATATTGACAATGTGATAAAAGATTTTTTGAAATTGTCGCAAATTTATTAAAAACCTGAAAAATCACGAGTACATAAGTATTCACAACCTTTGCTCAATACTTTGTTGATGCACCTTTTGCAGCAATTACAGCTTCAAGTCTTTTTGAATATGATGCCACAAGCTTGGCACACCTGTCATTGAGAATTTTTGCCCATTCCTCTTTGCAGTACCTCTCAAGCTCAATCAGGTTGGATGGGAAGCGACAGTGTACAGCCATTATCAGATCTCTCCAGAAATGTTCAATAGGATTTAGGTCTGGGCTCTGGCTGGGGCACTCAAGGACATTTACTGAGTTGTTGTGAAGCCACTCCATTGATATTTTGGCGGTGTGCTTTGGGTCATTGTCCTGCTGGAAGATGAACAGTCACCCCAGTCTGAGGTCCTTTTATTCAGGATGTCTCTGTACATTCCTGCATTCATCTTTCCCTATATCCTGACTAGTCTTCCAGTTCCTGCTGCTGAAAAACATCCCCAGAGCATGATGCTGCCACCACCATGCTTCACTGTAGGGATGGTTTTGGTGATGAGCGGTGCCTGGTTTTCTCTCTCTAGGAAGAGTCCTGGTGGTTCCAAACATCTTCCACTTACGGATGATGGAGGCCACTGTGCTCATTTAAACTTTCAGAGCTACTGAAATTTTTCTGTAACCTTCCTCAGCCTTGTGCCTCGGGACAATCCTGTCTCGGAGGTCTACAGACAATTCCTTTGTCTTCATGCTTGGTTTGTGCTTTGACATGCACTGTCAACCCTGAGACCTTATATAAACAGGTGTATGCCTTTTCAAATCATGTCCAATCAACCACAGGTGAACTCCAATTAAGCTGCTGAAACATCTCAAGAATGATCAGTGGAAATGTACAGAATGTACCTGAGCTCAATTTAGAGCTTCACGTCAAAGGCTGTGAATACTTCTGTACATGTGATTTTTCAGCTTTTTAATTTTTAATAAATTTGCAACAATTAAAAAAAAACCTCTTTTTTTCACTTGTCATTATGGAGTCATGTGTGTAGAATTTAAAGGAAATAAATGAATTCAATCAATTTTGGAATAAGGCTGTGACATAAAAAATGTGGTAAAAGTGAAGCGCTATACTTTCTGGATGCACTGTACACCTTAACCCACCCTTGAACCTACCCATACCTCTAACAATGTCCAAACCTCACTCATATCCCACCTCAAGAGCACCATAATTGATGTGCAGTACAATATGAACACAGTAAGTACATTTGTACTTCTTTTTTTATAAAAGTACCCAGTAGTAGGGGGACTGAATGGTTCTTCAAGGAACATTTTTGTCATAGTCTAAAGATAATTCTAAAAATCTAAAAACCTCTTTCCACTAAATAAAACCACACAGAATTGAAAGTTTCCATGATCGTGAAGGGTTCTTTATCGAACCATTTAAATGTACTTGTGATTTAATGACTCGAGCATTAATTGAATTTTAGTGTTTTTTTTTTTGTCTTGGTTCCAATAATTACCAAAACACAGCCACATTTTTTCCTTTAAATGAGTGTGCTGTTGCCCTTCCTTCTATAACATTTAAGTCTGTCAGCTCATCTAATACGATTATCATAATGTACACTCTCTGCCTGAGTATGCCTTCTTCTATGGAAATCAGTTCAGGAGTAGTATTTTCATGAGGAAACGTAAGTATTTTACATTTTGTCAGTTTATTGGCTGGAAGAATCCGTACAAGTTCAGTCGTATGAAAATGTATGGTTTTAAAAAGGAGGCTTAGCACCCAACCCTGCCCTAACCCGACTGTCATTGGGGGATAAGCAAAACGTACTAAATTGTACGAATTCATATGAATAGGCCACTAAATCAAAAAGTTATGAATGCCGTGAGATCATGTTGATATGTTAGAATTTCATTTACACTATACCCACATTTATACATATGTAAAACACACTTGTTTAACAGTTGGAAAGTAAGTTTCAAATCAACTGTAATACCTACTAGTGAATCAGCCTACTAGTGAAAATCTCCTGCATGATATTGAACAAAACAAATTCTGCTGCTGTAAAAAAATTTTTCTGTTCATTCGTGTGACATTTGTCAAAATGCTTATAATAAAACTAGCACTTAAGTCAATGGACAATTTTGTAGCTGTTGGTGATGCAATGATTGCTGAATTCCCTGTTTTTGAAGCATTGAATTGCATTGAATTGAATTGAATTGAATTGAATTGAATTGAATTGAAATGAATTGAATTGAATTGAATTGAATTGAATTGAATTGAATTGAATTGAAATGAATTGAAATGAATTGAATTGAAATGAATTGAATTGAATTGAATTTAATTTAATTTAATTGAATTGAAATGAATTGAAATGAATTGAATTGAAATGAATTGAAATGAATTTAATTAAATTAAATTAAATTGAATAGTTTGGATTTGTTGGATGATGACTGATGATGAACTTGTGTGCAAATACAGTTTTTAATGATACAGCATGATTTAAATATTGCCCCGTTTTATTGATAAGGCAGTATAAACATCAGGAGATGTTGGGGAAACTGTAAAACGATGCATGCCAGATTTGACCTTATAAGCACTGTAATTCAACATGTCAGATCATGTGTGCTGATCACTAGACCACAACCCAGACACCACTAAATAAATGATGCCATCATCATTGATCTGAGCCGAAGTCAGATGTACAGCGCATCTGTATTTGCGACTGGACATTGCAGTCATATCTAGTTCTCCTGGAATTTATTCATGTAAAAAATATTTTTTCTTAGTCTAGATGCCTTCAGTTGAATTAGATGCTTGTCATTATGCTCTTAGATGCTACTTAAAGCGTGTCAACGTCTATTAAAGGTGAAAGTCTCGTTTGATGCATACAGACCTGCTGATCTGGCCTAAATGACTATGTGATCTGACAAATGTTCATGTTTATCTTTGTCCTCAGGATGCTCTCTCTTTCTGTTCAGCTCAGCCTCTTTCAACTGCAGGTGTGTGTATGTGTTTCACAAAAGGTTTTAGAGGTATTATAGCATCATTCATCAATCATTAATGTCCTAAGTTAACAGCGGAGCGCACTGTGCTTTCTTCCTCTCAGTTTTCCCCCTCTCTCTCCAGGACCACTTGGGAAAACTTTATTATGCTTTGGTCTGACAGAAATATACAGATAAAAGATAATTGCCTGGCTTGACTCCGGCATTGATATTAAAATGAGATCTAAATTATTCAGTATGGTTTAAAGGTTAGTTGAAGGTTATTTCTGAAGGGAAGCTATGAAAAGAGAAAGCGGCTATGTTTGCTGTGCATGCTGTGTGCCACTGTGAATGTGTATTTGTGTGTCTGTGCGTGTGTGTGTGATGTCCACAAACCAAGAGGTTAGGCACATTTGAAAGGCTAATTTTCAGTGGATGCAGCTTTGCAGTCTACTGACAAAGTGAGGGTCTCTGGTGGGACCGGAGCGATAGCAAATCAATTATTTACAGGCAAATTAAGCCTGATGTCTCTGGAAAGACTTTTAGCGCAGACTGAAACACACCGCTGTCGCTTTATGACATGTTGACTCCTCTTGTATCGTTCCCTGTAAAATGGCTGTTAGCTAATGAGCACAGCGCTGTGCATGAGATTGCAGGTGTTCTTTGGTTTGTACCGAAGCGCAGGTTTGTATTGAGACGTGTAGGAGGCAGTAAGGAGAGATGATAGGCACTCCAGGGGGCAGGAGGAAATTACCTGCCTCATTGTTGTCTGCTCAGAAGATCCACGCTGTTAACAGCAGGGGGGAGCATCTAAACCCTTGCGTGTTACCACAGCAACCTACAGCCCTGTGCTGTGCTATGAAGAAGATTTCACATGTACATAGTGGGATGATTTTAGTTCTTACAAGTGAGGTACAAATCAGTAGTGTCAAAACTCAGATTGCTATATATATATATATACGCACGCACGCACACACACACACACGTGTTATATGGTACAATTTTCAGTAGTTTAATTTGTTATAATGCTAGGAAACTTATTGAGGAATGGACAGGGAAATGATTGTTACACAGGAGAGCCAATGAAATAATAATGAGTGATCAAGGAATAGATTACAGAATCACTGCTGTAAACTTCTCTGTTTTTTTGTATTTTCATAGTAAGATAAAATATTTTATGCTAAACTGCATTTTGTAGTTTCAGTTAACACCTTATATTCAGATACAGCACTCAAACTGTTGTATAAATGCAGTATCAAACATGTAACCATGCAAAGCCGTGCCAATGGCTGAATCACACCCATGCTGATATACACTACCTGACAAAAGTCTATCCAAGTTTTAGGAACAGCAAATAATAACTTGACTTCTAGTTGATCATTTTGGTATCAGAAGTGGCTTATATGAAAGGCAAAGGCCTCTAGATCATGCCTTGATTTTTAATTATTTAATTAGGACAGTAAGGTCTGACTTTGCTTAGACAAAAGTCTTGTCACTTAACAGAAATATTGTAAAGTATAGAATATAAAGTCATAGTGCAGTAAAAAAAGAATGAATATTGTGTATGACTCCAATGCGCTTGGAGGACAGCATCCATACATCTCTGCAATGACTCAAATAACTTATTAATAAAGTTATCTGGAATGGCAAAGAAAGCGTTCTTGCAGGACTCCCAGAGTTCATCAAGATTCTTTGAATTCATCTTCAATGCCTCCTCTTTCATCTTACCCCAGACATGCTCAATAATGTTCATGTCTGGTGACTAGGCTGGCCAATCCTGGAGCACCTTGACCTTCTTTTCTTTCAGGAACTTTGACGTGGCGGTTGAAGTCTGAGAAGGAGCGCTATCCTGCTGAAGAATTTGCCCTCTTCTGTGGTTTGTAATGTTATGGGCAGCACAAATGTCTTGATACCTCAGGCTGTTGATGTTACCATCCACTCTGCAGATCTTTTGCATGCCCCCATACTGAGTGTAACCCCAATCCATGTTTTTTCCTTCACCAAACTTGCGGTCCATGCGGGTTCCAATAGGTCTTCAGTATTTGTGATGATTGGGATGCAGTTCAACAGATGATTCATCTGAAAAATCAAACTTCCAAATGATCAACTAGAAGTCGAGCTATTATTTGTTGCTCCCACAACTGGGATCGACGACAAGAATTTTGTCAGGTAGTGTATAGCCACATATAAATTGTTCATTGTTTCTATCATTGCAGAATTCAATCCATGCTGTTTTAGATTATTTATAATGCATGTATGATTGTCTGGCATTGTATTACATGACTGGAATAAATTCTTGATTTATTCCCATGAGAGCTAAACTAAGCTGCCTAACTGCATCACTGGAGAGATGTCTGTAATGTTTGCACAGGAAGCTGCTCTAATGGATTCTACTTGAGCTTCCCATTAATGCTCGTGTATCTACAGACGGAAACATCAGCAGCGTAAAGACCTATTTACAGCAGCACTCTACCTGATCTGCCTGTACGGCCCATCTCAAGGCTTCAGCGTTTGCTTCAGATTTCATCCTTTCCATTCCCCTGCAGAAGTTCAATAATTTATCCTTCCTCCCTGTCAAGCACACTTGTTTTTATTTAGCATCCAGATGAGCCTTGTCTACACCATCTGACTCCCCAGAGAAGTGCACCTGTGATGGGTTGATGGGTTGCATCGATCACCTGCAGCTAATCATTTCGTAGCTTGTCCACCGGGAACTGATGGGAACCATTTTCCCACTTCTTTTTTAATTAGTGCCAGGGCCCCATGGGCACTAATCCATGAGTCCTGCTCTGATATTCTTCTGATGTATGCCGCTTTGATTTCTCTGACCCTACAAGGAGTGAAGAGATTGGGAGACGCTACTGGAATCTTAATGCTCGATGCAAATCTCTGTGGAAGACTTCACTGCAAAGAGAGATGTGGGAGATCAAAAGAGACTCTCATAACACATAGCAATATTTTGTTATGTGTCAGCTGCTTTGTTTCTTTGAAGAGCTTCTAGCCTATGCAGTGATTTTAAAAGCTGATGAGTGTTCAGTGGCTGCTACATCCAGTTCACTTTGACAGTAAATTACAAAGCAAAATTGCATAATGGAATTCATTATTATTTTGCTTTGCAATATAACACATGGATGTGCATAAAAAAGTTAAAGTCAGAATTATTAGCCCTCCTGAATTATTAGCCCTCCTGCATATTTTCTCCCCAATTTCTGTTTATTGGAGAGAAGATTTTCTCAACACATTTCTAAACATAATAGTTTTAATAACTCATTTCTAATAACAGATTTTTTAAAATCTTTGCCATGATGACAGTAAATAATATTTGACTAGATATTTCTCAAGACACTTCTATACAGCTTAAAGTGACATTTAAAGACTTTACTAGGTTAATTAGGTTAACTGTATGTGGGAATCGCTATAATAATGCATGATATGCTTTTTTTGTTTGTGAGGCTTTAGCAGGTTTGTCTAATATGTATATTATAGTTATACAAGGATGTTGAACATTGCTTCAAAACCCACCATCTGATTCAGCAGTATCCATAGGGTTTTAGATCAAACTAAGCATCTAGACATTAAGCTGTTCTTTAAATTAATGTTGATATGTTCAAGCTTGCACAGTATTTAGTTTAAGAAAAGCTATATTAAAATCTAATTTGTTGATCTTATAGTAAACAAAACACCTTAATATTGTACATACAGTATGATAACCTCTTATGCCGTGGCCACACGGGAGTTTGAGCATGCAAAATTCTGTTTCATGACACTGAAAATGGGGCTGGATTAAACAAGATGATTAGATATAAAAAAAAGGGTTGGTCCATGTTTGAAATTTCTGTACAGAGAGGTCATGTTTTGATTTCATCAAGCTTGAACTTTGCAACGCAGCAAAACTCGTTGCACAAGCTTGCATTTCAGGTCTGTCGCATTCACTTGCGTATGAATGAAAGTCTATGGGGCGAAAAGTGCAGTGTGACCATGGCTTTAGTTTTCATACATGCATTTGAGAGAACTTATTAGCCCTCTTGTGACTTTTATTTATTTTATTTACAGTATTTCTTATAATATATTTTTCTTCTGGATAGTCTTATTTCTTTTAGTTTGGCTGGAATAAAAGCAGTTAACTTTTTTTTCAAACGTTTTTATTAAAAACAAGTTTTATTAGCCCCCTTTTTATAATATATTATCCAATCGTTATCCAATACCTTACCTATTTAACTTAATTAACTTAAATGTGCAGTAGGTGGTCTGCCAAAATGCTATCCGTTAGCATAGTATCTTTGAAACGCAGTCCCTCCCCTGCCAGTAGACAACTTACTAGATCATGTAATTTGCCAGTCTGAAAACGTTATAGTACTTTATAATACCACAACTCCGAATGAAAAACTGTATTATATCTAGCACGTTTTTAGTTGCATAGCAAGTAAAACTTGTCATAATGTGCAATATTTCATGCATTCAAGGATAGATGGTCTCACTCTCTCACACGCTTTGCCCTGATGTGACTATTGTTTGCTTAGTGTTGGTTGGCAGGGTGCAGGAATTACACTTATTACTAAGCCACACTTGCATGATATTTCAGGGTGAATATTCAGAGTAGCATGGTAAACAATATAGGGAGCGCGTCATAGGTCGTCATTGTTCAAAAAGGAACCAATGTGAATATAAAACCAAGTTCACCTCAGTAAAGCAGGCTAGACGGAATAGCGCTATTTACTGATGTTTTGTTGTTAAACTAAATAAAAATCTACATTATCCATGCTGTAAAAGAAACCTGATGAAATTGAAAATAGTCACATCAAGTTTTCGCTGGAGGATTTCAGTGGCTGAACAACACTTCCATGCATATAACCCATTCATAATGCAACAAAATCTGCGTAAGGTTTGGGTGACTACGATAGTTTTAAAATAGAGCATTACCTGTCTAACAGAAATACTTCAGCCATGGTGTCATCCTTCCATGGTGTTACCTTCAAAAGTAACTCCAATAATGATTCAGGAAGTTTTGGTTGAGCATTTATTTTTACCACTGACACTCTCTCTCTGGTCTGCATGTGAACGTGGCGTTCGTGTATGCATAAACGGCGATCTGTGTGAACGAATGTGCAGATGTACAAATTTACATTTGTTGACAGACAGTTTGGGCTACTTATCAGAATTATGGGAATTATTGACCTGACACATTTTTATTTGATTTTAATTTCGAACATTTTTTAGTCTAATGCCTTACCCAGAATATAAAAACACATATAAATACATTTAAATAATTTACTTTAATCATTACTATTGGAATGTGAAGAGACTTTTAACCTGCACAACAAGAAATGTTTCTGAAGACAATCACCTACGAGGACTGCACCTTTTAAGCCTGTATATTGCACGTTATGTCGTCATGGCAAAGACAAAATAAATAAGTTATTAGAAACTAGTCATTAAACTTTAGAAATGTGTTGAAAATATATATTTTTAAATAATTAAAATTGAACAGGAGGGCTAATAATTTTGACATCAGCTGAACATTGATAAAACCGCTACTCTCAATACAAGCTGCATTATTGGCATGGATAGAGCAACTGTTTTACGTTAGCATCCACTTTGACTTTTAACCTATATAGACGGGTTTGTTTTCTGTTCCTGCTGAACTGTCTGCGTGGAAAACTTGTTGTCTGTAAGCTCTGAATACCGCAGAAAATGAGAAAAATGTGAATTTGCTCAGTGATCAGCTGCTGTTGATTTAAATGATCCCTCTCTCCTTTCATCCTCTCAGTGCCGAACTGTAGATAAGAGCAACTTGATATGAGGGATCAGAGAGGTCACAGGGTTTGGATCCAGCTCTTCCATGTACTCAGCCAAATCACAGCAGATTTGAAGGTAAACAAGCACATAGTTCTGTGTAAGCGATATTGTAAGCCGGGCCTGATCATTACTGCAAAATGAAGCCTTGAGAGGTTGATGGTAAGTGTTTGTTTAATTTAGTCATACATACTTTCTTTAGTATATGAAAAACACAAGCATGAAAACATTTCATGGAATCATAGAATGTAAAATTCGTGCTATTCAATGAATGAGTTTAACTTATCAAATATATACATACAATATATATGTATTACTATAGTAACCATGCCTTTGAATAATTATCTTAATCGAGAAGTGGCTAGGTTTAGGTTGTTGTTAGACTATAAAAAGTCTATAAAATACTATATAATATAAATGAAAAATGTATAGGGGATAAACCAACTGCCTTTGAATTAAGAAAGCAGATACTCATGTTATGAGTCTATGATTGTATCTTTATTGCAGTGATTTGTTTGGCAAGCCTTATCTTAGGCTGATATACCTTGATGACAATGCAAAGATTTATCGAGCCTAAATTGTGAAAAAGCTTTTCATGCATGAATTGACCACCAATTGACCTCAAGATGTTCAACACATCTTTGAACATCTTGAAGTGTGCTGAAGATTATTCTACTAAGGGTCAAATTGTGACCATCCTTAGGACCATCTTTAGCTTTACTTAAAGTGAACATCAATTATTGCATTATTTAGACAACCTTAAGCAATGCCACAAAGTTTATTTCCATGAAGAGTCCTTGTATTTATAATGGGAGCAGCACCATTGTCGGACCCTTGAATCAAATCATTCTGTTTACTAAAGCACATCTCAAAAACATTCAATGGGTTCAAATGGTCAAATGTTGCTTCATTTATGTGTGAAAATGAAGCTTTTTGTTACAGGTTGAGCCTGATGAATCTAGTGATCCTGAAATATAGGTCTGAGCAGTGTTGGGGGTAATACATTATAAGCAGCGCACGTTACGTAATAATATTACTTTTCCAAAGCAACCAGTAAAGTAACGCATTACTTTTAAAAATAAGTCATATTATTTGAGTTACTTTTTAAAAAAATGTAACATGGGTTACTTTTTACCTTAAATGGCTTTAAAAAATATATTGCAGGATAAAATTTACCCTAGGATAAATCCCAATGAGAGAGCGTGCTGCAAGAGAACAGACAGTCGGCTCGCACTCATCATCATCAGGTCTCTTTTTTCACAGCAGATGAGTCGGTGTACTGTTCTAGTAACTGAACAGCTCAGCATATTGGTTTATTTTGAGTATGTTTGTACTTACTGAAGACGCAAACAGTTTCATGACAACTCCGTTCAATTGAATGAACTTAGAAGATCTGGTTAAGAACAAACGATTCATTTGCGAATTGCTCGTCATCACTACAGAGAGTCAGATACAGAAACAATGGCAGGCCGGAGACTTACATTTTTGCAATGGATTCTCGTTATTTTGAACTTATCGAAGAAAAGAAGTGGATTGTTGTTAAGTGTAGATTATGTGTAAGTAAAACTCTTGTCAACTGCAGGAATCTTGACATCAAAAAACAAACAAAACTGGATGCAAAGCACTACACCCGCACTCCAACCTCCAGCTAAACAACAAATGATTGACATCAGTTCACATTGTCCAGGTAAAACTATTAGTTTGACTAAATTCAAAAGAGAAAAAAAAGAAAAAAAAAGGTTATTGCTTTTATTGTTGAGGAGATGCAGCCACTGTCTAACGTTACTGTAGAAGCGACTATGTTTTGTAAGATTTAGTAAGATAAAGTAAAAATTTTTCTTTTTTTGGGGAACGATTGTCACATTTGGCCACGTGAAGCAATTTATTCAATGTAAAAAGCTCAAGATTTATGTTGATTTGGGGAGGTTATTTATCATCTCACTGTTCATTTTGTTATTAAACACTTTAAAGCTTTAAAACCTGTTTTTACCTTAATATAAATTATTTCATGTCATACTCTTAGGCTTTAGTGCAATCTTTATCTCAATGGACAGCAAATTAACTTATCTAATAACACAAAACATACAAACGTAGCAAACGCATTACTTCAAATTCTTTCATTAATCTGTATATACAGCATGTATAGCTCTGGCCTCAAAAAGTTCCCAAAATGTTATCTTATCCTACATTTTTTAAAAAAGGAAAATGAAACTGTAGGTTATATAGGTGGTGGTTAAATGCAGAGCTTCTCTATAAAAAAGGTGAAGAAACACCTGCAAGTTCTGAAAGAGATCAAACCTCAGCCAGGTAAGGAAAAGTAACGCAAAAGTAAAATAACGTATTACTTTTTATAGAAAGTAACCAAGTAATGCAATTAGTTTCTTTTTGTGGGGAGTAACTCAATATTGTAAAGCATTACTTTCAAAAGTAACTTTCCCCAACACTGGGCCTGAAATACAACTTCCGACAAGGTTAAGAAATGTAAAGCTACACACTGCCTAAGCCAAAAACATAATAATCACCTCAATAAAGTTCTAATCATTACTTAATTTAGTTTTTGGTTTTCTTGACCAGCAGCATATAATTTAAAAGAGTCATAAAAGTGTTTTACGTTTATAAATCTGAGCTTATGTAACTTTATTAATGCTCTCTACACAGCTTTATAGTTTTGAAGAAATGAGAATATATGCATAAATGTTACATACCCATACCAGTCTTATTTAAACTGCATTATTACTGCAATTGAACTATCAGAAAAAGCAACACAGCAAGCAGTTTAATAAAATAGCTTAACAAATAGGGGAAATCTCGTAAGTGTGTTTGTTTTGAATTGTAATAAAAGAACAATACTGCCATTGATAGTGTTGATAACCTGCCATGCGGCAAATGGAAAACACCAGTCTCAACAAGTCACTGCCTACTTCTATCCCAATAAACAAAACACACTGACTCAACAGCTCGGCATGTTTGTCCTCACCACAGAAGACATCCCCAGAGCCTCGCAAAGATCTGCTTCCTCTTGCTGTATGTATGTGTGTTCAGCACCAGAGATTGAGCTATTGGACGGGTGCTGAGTGTCCACCCATAGAGAGTAATGTCTCCCTGTTTCCACCGGAGTTTAATGCCTGCTCAGCGTCTCAGAGGCCCAGACGCTCCTATTGAGCGCTTTTATCGTAGCTTGGCTCTCCTCGTTTGAAACAATATAGGCTGACTACCGCTATTGATTTTAGAGGATTGTACTGTGGTAAGCTTTCCTCCGAGTCTGTCTGCTATATTAAGCAATCATTCGTCCTGCTGATGGCAAAACTTCCTCCTGAGGCAGTGTGCAGGCCTCTAATAGCCCTAGTATTACTCATGTTAATTGATTGGGTGGCAGTGAGGGGTTGAGGAGGAGAGAAATTATGGCCCTTTTGAGAAGAAATCAACACAAGTGGCAGTAATTAGCGAGGAGAGAAACTAGCTGTAATTGAATGCGCCTCAGTCATCGACTGTTCTTAACAGCAGCCTGAAGGAGAGCGTAATCGAACGCTCCGTGCCACATAGATTTCTCTTCCACAGAAAATTCACATCAGATGGTGAAGAAATTAAGATGTATGTGTGTTTTGAGTTGGGAGGCATGCGGTAATGTTCGTCCTTGGCAGGCCGGTTTTGTTCAACTCCCCACGCTGAGGACTTTGGCGCACCCTGTTAAGTAGGTCTGGCGAGCGGCGACGAAATTTCAGATGTGTGCTGCTTTTCAGATCAGCTCCTCATAGTGTCTCTCTAAAGCCAAGTCTCCATACATCACCTCAGTTAAGGGGAGAGGGCACATCTGGGCTGCATAAAGCTTGGTGCAGTCACGCATATTTAGATATACAAGCCTCTTGTATTGCTGTTGATTAGGACGCACATGGTGGCCGCTCGAGTGGGAAGGAGAAATGGCTAAACCATCTGCCAGAGTGACTCTACGTTGTCATCCAAATGGACGGGCTTTCATGTGCATGTCTGTCGTCCCTTTTCAAAATGTTCTGTGAAGCTCTGATAAATAGTCCTCTGTGTCTGTCAGCAGTCCACAGTGCGTTAAATATTTTAGTTTTTATTTCATCAAAAAGGTTCATGTGCCTTTCGGTGTCATGTTGATGATAAACTTCCCTCCTGAATGTTGTACTTCTACAAATACGATAACACCATGATGGCATAAAAATACAAGCAATTTACTAGTCTTCATGGAACATCATCTCCCCACAACTTCACCAGCTCGGTTTGTCTCAGAGCCCTGAACCACAGACCGCTGAAACGCTTGACATAATATCCTCTCAGAGACTACATCACATTAACAACACAGGCCGAGGGGACCGGGGCTTCTGGCTGAGCCTGCATGAAATTTATGATGTATGCGTTATTTGTGGGTCTCGCTGAAATTTGGTTTGAATCTACTGGAAAATCCAATTTACACTCCATTTCCTGTCCTCCACAAGGATTTAGATGTGATTCGAAGGGCAGCTCGGGGCAGCGCTTTAATTTACTAATGGAGTGTTAGCTTTGCTGCTCTGTGTTGTGATTCATTATGCCTCGTTGTTTGGGAGGAGAGTTTTTATTTCTTCATTTTTAGGTGCAGACTGCCTATCATCTGTGGTCTCCCGCAAGGATCACGCTACGTGATCTGTCCAACAGAAGCCATAACTAAAGCCCATAAAGGGCCTCAGAGGTGAGCCAGCCACTGTCAGGTTAATCGTTCCCCTTGCTGTTGATCTTTTTTTCATATAACAAATGCGTTTGTGCTTATCTGTGCAGAACCATTGTTGTGCTTTTAACGGCGCAGATAATTTATATGGTCACAGAGCTAATTTTCATAATGTTTTCTATATTATCAGAGGGAAAAATTAACCCAGGAATATATTTACATAGCAGGCATGAATGGTAACGGCTTGCTAATTGCCTGTTAGATGATTAATAAGCTTACAGAGATGCTAATGAACAGAGCACTCACTGTTTCAGAGGTGCTCTGGCAGTGCGTGTGTTTTGGCAGCTTAATTAGGGAGATAATTACACACTTGTTGATGCTGCTCTCCAAGCAAATGCCATCAACCATTAAAATATATTAAGTTGAATTACAGCAATGTGGACTAATCAAGGTGAAGTGTGAGCGCTTGGATTGTCTCAGAGGGAAACGCACGACACCTTCAGAATGACGGCTCAGATGATTGCTGTGCTCTGAGTTTCCCTTTATGGAGAGATCAGTGCACTTTGGGAAAGCTGATGAGATCTGTTTTGCTCTGCAATTGATATATTTCATATTTCTGATGAATTATTTACTCACCAAGGCTGCGCTGTAAAGATACATTGATGAGAAAATATAGTTAAATAGTAAGGAATTGCAGTAAGATGTTTAAGTTGTTGAATTAGCTATTGAAGAAATACTTATTAACGCAATTACATTTTTTTTTGCAAAATAGATAATACAAGTACATCTTTTTATTTATTTAAGATATCACAGGTCACTTAATTTTGTTTGCATTATGCCCCTCTCCGTAAAAACATCTATGTTATCTATCATTCTCTATAGCAGAAATTTTGAGGATATTGTTCAGATGGTTGAACATGCTGTAGACCTCAAACTTAAAGGGCACCTATGATGAAAATCAGCTTTTGCAAGCTGTTTGGACAGAACTGTATAGTGTGTCCTTAGTCATATCGGGGTAATAGAAATATAATAAGTCTCTTGTTTTTAGTTTTTTTGATGTTAAAATAGGATCCAAATCCCTCCCATTTTGAGGCCCACCGCAACGTGACGAAGGAGTGCGGTTTCTCCGCCCACCGATTTGATTGACGGCCGTGTATTACATGTCTCTGTGGTAACACATATAATCATATCCACAAGACAGGACTTGCAACTGGGATAAAAGATCTGTTCAGCTCTCTATGATCATCTGCACCTCAAAAATGAGTTAAATAAGATTAAAGCATTTTAAAACGGTGCATGTTTGTAATAAAGAAAAGCCAGTAGAATCACTATGTAATTTATCACGACAGCCGCATATTGTCAGTACAATTATAAAAGAAGACGCTTCAATCCTGGCTTGTGGACGTTAAATCAGGTTTATTTTGTAAATGAACATAACAGATATCCACACAGCAGTGTATATTAACGTGTGTCCCATCACATTTGCCATGCAAAAACTGCAAAGCTGCAAAGCTAAACGTGTGCGTGCTCATTCACTTTATAGCGTCATTGAGTGCAACTCGTTGCTTAAATGCTTATATTAACTGCACAACAAATACATCAAATAACCATTGGAAAAGTCTTTAATGTAGTTAGGTAGATCTGCTTCATTCTTGTCTGTAACTGTACTGTTTATCTACATGAGACGCAGTAGGTGAAAGCTACACCCATCAGAGCAATCTCTATGGCTCTGACACACATGTGGGAATGGTGGCTGGGGAGAACGAGCTCATTTGCATTAAAGGCACAGGCAAAACAGCTACAATGTCCTAAAAGCTCAAATTTCCCAGATTTAGAAAGGTATAATAAATAATCTGATGGGTATTTTGAGTGGAAACTTTACAGACACATTCTGGAGACACACAAAAAGTACCTCAATCTTGAAGAAGGGGGGAAATAGGTGCCCTTTAAACGGTGACATGAATGCAAAACAATGTGTTCTTAACATCACAGCAAAAAAAAGCAAAAAAAAAAAAATAGTATAAAAATAGCAAAGAACCTGACAAATAATTAAAAATATTACAAACATCAAAAAAGAAAGTATGTAACTGTATCTGCAATATTAATTAATGCTTCTATGCAATTCACAAACACTTAAAAGCAACATTAAATTATTTGTTTGGATGTAATTTGAAGGAATTGCATAGTTCCTACACAAGTTTTTATGTAGTTTCAAGTTCAGTAGTTGTTTCATTAATAATCAGTTGTGACAGACTAGAGTAATTGTTGCTAAACATTCAGCTTTAAATAATAATAATTAACCCTTGTGCACTGTTCAAATGTACTACCCTTTTTATGTTATAGGGAGGAAAACATCCACTCATTTAAACTGCTGAAAAATGCATCAGATAATTTTCTTTCAAATTGTTTTGTATAAATCTGTTAATCAACCTCAGTCCTGATCAAAACCACTAAATTGCTTAGAAAATAACAGGATTTTAACTTTTATTTGTCAAGTTAACAAAGAATGTCATTGATTTGGTTAAAAAAAAACCCACAAAAGGGTCTATTTTCAATATAAAATAACTGTGAACTGGATTTGTTTAACCTTAACCTTTTATCACAGTCTTGGAAAGTAGTAAGATTAGATTAGTAACAACACTGGCTTTGATGTATTGTTAGATTTAAATTTTTTCTCCTTAATTTACTGTTGGTTGCTGTTTTTGCCCCGTTGACTTCCATAATTTATGGTGCATAAATACACAGTCTTTGTTTTTGTTTACTCCATGTAGTTCTGAGGGCTGAGATGCGTATTTTGAATTTCTCAGGCTCTTCAAGGTAAGTGCGTAAAGGTCACTCTCACACACTCACACACACAGGCCTGTCTAATAGGTTAATGGTCCCAACTGATGATCAACAGTAAAAATGACAAACCGTTACCTCTTCCCAACAGGAAAAACCACCAACAATCAAAATGCATGATTACATGGTCAAAATGTGGTTATTATGGAAGTCAATGGGGCAAAAACACCCACAAACAGTAAATTAGGGAGAAAAATGAAAATTAATCAAAAGCAATACATCAAAGGCAATGTTGTTTCACATGTCCAAGACTTTGATAAAAGGTTAAAAAAATACAGTCTTTGATGACTTTTTATTTTAAAAATACGTCATTTTGTGCTTTTTTTCACCAAATCAGTGTCATCATTTATGAATTTGGCAATTAAAGAGTTAAAATCTTGTACTTTTCCAAGCAATTATGTAGTTTTGATCAGGACTGAGGTTGATTAACAGATTTATGTCAAACAAAAAAGTATTAATCTGATGCGTTTTTACAGCAGTTTAATTTAGTGGATGTTTTCATATCGAACATAACAAAAGGGTAGTAAATTTGCCAAGAGTGTATTGTTGTTGTTTTTTTTTTTTAATTCAAAGCATAATATAGCTTAAAATATAAGAAACATAATATATAAGAAATATAATAAGATTTTTCACCAAAAATCATTCTGCAAGCTGAAACACAAAAAAAGTTATGGCCAAATAAAGGCTCAACATCACCCCAGAGTGGATGAAAACATCCCCAACAGTAAATAAGGCTCAATAATCTAAAAATAAATTAAAATGAAAAAAAAAATGTTATTTTAACTTTTCACAATATTTTTCACAATATTACTATTTATATTATATTTTGATCAAATAAATGCAGCCAAGCAGAATAGACACCCTTTAAAACAAAGTCTTAATATCCCAAACTTTTGACTGCTAGTCAATGCATTTGTTTGGCTTCTGAAAATGTATATTTTTACCATCACAGGAATGAACAGCCTTTTGAAATGTATTAAGATGGAAAGCAAGTAAATTTATTAATATTTCATTTTAGAATGTTTTAACTACTTTATGATATCTCTGATCAAACAAATACACTGAAAAATTTAAACAAACAAATTAAATTTAGTAATGTTTAGATCAATTTGTTGGTTTAAATTCAGCACAAATAAATTGTTTACAACCACTTTTTAAAAAAAAGTTACTAAATTTAGTGAATCCACGGAATCATCTTTGAATAATTTTTTCAGTGTACACACTCAGAAATAAAGGTACGTGAGTGGTCACTGGGGTGGTACCTTTTCAAAAGGTACAGATTTGTACCAAAAAGGTCCATATTAATACCTCAAGGATACATATTAGTATCTAAAAAGTACAACAGCATTCTTCTTAAGATTTTTAGGCACTAATATATACTTTTGAGGTGCCAATATGGACCCTTTAAGTACAAATGTGTACCTTTTGAACCCCAGTGACAGCTCATGTACCTTTATTTCTGAGAGTGTACAAAGCATAAGGTACTAAAAAAAAGAAAATGCTAATATTTTACTCCCATTTACTATTAAGACTGAATTAATCTGATTATATTACAAGTGGCCTCACTTATAGTCAGATAACGGGGGAATGTTCATAAAGTTGTTCTGTTATTTAAACCAGACAATAAAAAAATATATATTTAATAAGACTAAACTAAAAGACACATGCTTGTGAATATTAAAGTTTCATAAAAAAGTCTTTGCCTAACGTATAAATGTAATGGTCAGTGTTTCTCTTGATGTTTTTTATGGTCTATTTCATGCATTTCAATGATCATTTGCTTGTTTATTAGGCCTTTGACTAGCAATGTTGTAAAGATCGGAGTTGGTGACTAAGAGGTCCAATAAGAGGCGCTTCATCACCATTGTGTATTCAAGCAAGGCACTTATACTGTATATATGGACAGCCCTACTAGAGCTAAGTATATTTAAAGTCACTTTGGATAAAAGTGTGAGTTAAGCTGCAAAGCCGATGAAAGCATTCTAGCTGTTTTAAATGGAACAGTGAGCACTATACAATCTCATTGACCACGTTCATATGCCCACTAACATCGTAAGGAGTGGAAAGAACTAAGTGGAATTAAAAAACACTTTTTCTCTTGACACTTTTCTCTCTCATCTGCGCACACACAGACACACACAGTCTCTGAGTCTCCATCTCACCTCCTCCATTTCTAAATTGGCAGTATCTTGCTGATGTAGCTCTCTTTAATGCTTTTCAGCCAGTAGCTGCTGTTGGCAAGTCTTTGGTTTCTTGTCTCAACTCATTAATTCAGGAGTTGGTTGGAGTTTGCAGAATGTTGGCTATAAAATACTAACTTCAACAAATCTTCAAGGGCTTGTTCAAAACATAATAGGCGGACCAATTAAGAGAGTGGCCTGCAGTCAGAGTTTTACAGCTCATT